>NC_083760.1:58972601-59155101 GCF_963514075.1 Conger conger | reverse complement strand
TTTTCCGTAACATGGAGCTATATCCCTGTTAAAATGCAATTAGTTACTGAAATTGGATTTGGGGAATGGGGCTAGTTGAAAACACTGGTGCTCAGCATGAATTGCTCTCTTTTTAGCAGTTTTTTCCCCAATACCTTCAGTGTGTGGTCTGGAAAAAGTACACTCCTGTCTTCATTTCACAAAAACCCTACTAACAGAACACCCTCAAAGTCACTGATCAATTATACAAGCAGCTAAACTAATAGTGCCCTGCATTCAGGGGGAGAAATGGAGAACCCAATTTTCTTCTGACCTGCTCATAATTGTGGGCTGTTGCAGACAGATAATTGTCACTCATAAACACATGCAATTGGGGCTTTATCAGTAGGTGGAGGTTTAGCTCCAATTATTTGTAATTATCCATGGAATATCCATACCCATGACACCTGAGGACAGTCAGGGCCAACGTTTGTTGTTCAAAAAAGCCTCACCCTTCTCTCCTAGAAGGATGTAGTTCATGGAATGGATGTAGTTCATTCTTGCCATGTTTTAACGTCCCCTTAGGAAAGCTAAGTTGCAGCTTCAGCTTGTGTTGGTAGGCAAGTAGGAGGCAATCTATTGACTAAATAAAAGCCAATGCCTTAGGTTCAGTGATGGAGACACAGTGTTGTACAACACAGGGCCAGTGTAAATGTCCAACTGCCATTTTGAATTGACATTTCACAAAAAGTGGGGAGCACTGTGATTAGATTCCCATTTTGATGAGAGATGAGGTTGTGACAAGAGTATTAGAAAATTAGCCTTTCCAGAAAGGTTCTGTCAAAATTGCACAGAAATGCTACACATACTTTGTGTACACATACTGTATTAACATTTCCGACAATACGTTTATTTATTCATGAAAAGACATGGAGTGATATTTTACATAAACGGAGTTTCTGGATGTCCCTTGAACGTTAGTCTCAAAACTTCCAGGAATAGACTTTTTTTTTTAGTTTTGTTAATTGGTTTAGAATTTCAGAATTTGAAATTGGTATTTCAGTGCATTTTTGCATCTCCTCTGTGAGCATGTGTATGTCTGAAGGGAGGGAGAGAAAGGAACCATGTGTATGCATTCTGTGCCAGCATGTGTGTCTATTCTGTAGAAGCATGTGCGTGTATTCAGTGGGAGTTTGTGTGCATTCTGTGGCAGCGTGTGTGTCTATTCTGTGGGAGCGTGTGTGTGTATTCTGTGGGAGCGTGTGTATTCTGTGGCAGCGTGTGTATTCTGTGAGAACTGGCACGTGTGGAACATGTGGTGACGTTCTCAGCCTAACAGCGGGACTCTAATGAGGACTAGCTCTGGACAGCAGCTGGTAAACTCTGTCTCTAGAATAGGTGGCTCCTGTCCCTTTATCTGCACACAAAGACATGCAAATGACCCTGAGCCAAGAGCCTCTGAGAACTGCTCACATGGGCTACTGGGCCAGAGACGGAACTTCTCTCCGTCAAAGAAAATGTGTGTGTGTGTGTGACAGAGAGAGGGAGAGAGGGAGAGAGAGAGGGGGGGGGGAGAGGGCGAAAGGGAGAGAGACAGAGAGAGAGAGAGAGAGAGAGACATATGACACACTGCCTTAGCCTCCCATCAAAAAGAGGTTAGGGTTGGATTTCTGTACCTCCATGCTCTCTCTCTCTGCTGGTGCAAGTGATCACTAAACATCTCAGCCTTAGAGTATTGATGTGTAGTGAGAACACATAAGCACAGAACTACAATTGCATTCTCACAGGTACACTTGCTGCAGTTTTAAAGCAAAATGTCCACTGGTGGGTGGTGCAAAAGAAGCTCAGACTTGTGTAAAATTACAGGCATTTTCCAAATCCTCCAAAACGACCAATGTTTTAGGTAGGCTCGTGACATGTGGTGGTTGTGTGAATTTAATGTCAGAAAGTAAGATTTAATGAAGAAAGATTTTAAAAATAGAAATTAAGATCTCCAAACCCGTCCCCATCCCCTCCTCCTCGACTTGTTTTGGTGTCATAATTTAGCAATAGTTTGTTGTATTTATGGTTTCAGTATCTCAGAAACTGCTCAGAAACTGAAGCTGATCTCCTGGGATTTGCAGTCTCTAGAGTTTGCAGAGAAAAGTATGAAAAACCGAAAACATCCAGTGAGCAGCAGTTATACGGACAGAAATGCTTTGTTAATGAGAGAGGTCAGAGGAGAATGGCCATACTAGTCAAAGCTGACAGGAAGGTAACAGTAATGCAAATAACCACACTTTACAACAGCAGTATGCAGAAGAGCATCTCGAACGTACAATGCGTCAAACCTCCAACTGGATAGGCTACAGCAGCAGAAGACTAATAAGTATAAAAAATAAGTCTAATAAATATCTAATAAAGTGCTCACTGAGTGTACATGTACTTTATATATGCACTGATATGAATATGTACAACAAATCTGTTTGAAAGACTGAGGTAGTTGCAGTATTCATAGTTGCCATTACAGGGTCAAAAGCAATTCACTAAACAATTCTCAAAAACCAATGGCAGCACCCAAGCAAAAACCTTCTTGCTTTTACCCATTTCATTTTTTTTATGCTCTGTGTTCATGCTTGAGGTAGTTGATTTTAACCCTGCACCGAAATGAATTAAAATTACTTTGGGCTGCTACCTTCTTCTGCATAGCCTGGCCTTTTTACAAGTGGCCTTTACTCTCAACTCCTTATTTTTGATTACCAGCCCATTACAGAGAATTGAAATGAAAGAGTTGCGGCTGTGTCTTCAGAGGAGTTTAGGAGGAGGAGCAGGCAGTGCTCTTGAAGGGCCACACCTGGCATGTCTGTCCCAATGGGGTCCATGTTCTTGGGGAAATTGGGACTTCAATGAGACTTCAGTAATTACAGTGCTTGGAGATGAGGGAACATGGAGGCACTTCACCTCTTGTCCGCGATGACTTCAAGAACATCTCCATAGCACTACAAAACAAAAGTCTCATTACAGGTAATTACAGGCCGCCAGTATCAGGGCCACGATTGCACTTTAATCCCATGAAAGAGCACAAGAGGCAGAGGCCAATTTCACTCCTGTAGACGCACTGACACATGACAGACACCACTCACATCAGAGGTGTGGTGCGGTTAGAGCAGCAGTGTATACCAGTGGCCATTGCGGCATTGTGGAATCGTGATCAGGGGAGCAGTGTGGAGCAAAATCAGAGCAGCTGTGTGGAACAGTGGTCAGGGCAGTAGTGTAAAGCAGTGGCCATTGCAGCATTGTGAAGCAGCAATCAGGAGCAGAGTGGAGTAAAATGATCAACAGCAGTGTGGAGCAGTGGTCAGAGCAGCAGTGTGCAGCAGTGGTCAGAGCAGCAGTGTGGAGCAGTGGTCAGAGCAGCAGTGTGGGGCAGTGGTCAGAGCAGCAGTGCAGAGCAGTGGTCGGAGGAGCAGCGTGGAGCAGGGATCACAACAGCAATGTTACATGATAACAGTTAATGCATTCATGAAAATCCAATATCCAGAATGTTTTAGAGGACATTGAGATGAGGGATGCTGAGATCCTTTTAGTAATTAATGAATACTGTCATTATGTAAGGCAGCAGGCTTCAATGGTATGTTCAAAAATGATAAAAAAATAAGAGGATGTGCCATGAAAATGTATTTGTATTACAGTCTATTAATTAAGCGTCATACAATATTCTGGAATTTGACGACAAATGACGACACTTAAGGATGAACTGTGTGCCAATTAATGACCAAAAATACTGCAAAAGAGCTGCTTCATCTCTTCCCTGTAAGCAGACGGAATGGTTTATTTGATTGAACAAAGTCCAAAGCTTTGTCCAGCGAATATAGCTTCTTCTTCTTTTTTAAATAATCTCAATGCACTGCCATGTTTTTCCCTGACCTTTTTCTTCTTTAACTTGAACACACGTTTTAACCCCATTTTGTTCTTCTGACTAGATAGCATGTCAGAGCTCCAGTGATTTCACCTGGTACTCCATAACTACATGTAACTGAACAAACTATTTTAAAGAGAAATAAAAGTCTATTTAAGAAAAATTAACCATTTAAAAAATTGGAGAGAAAAGAAATGTGCTACATTACACAATTCAGACAATTTTAATGGATTTCCAGCCCTTTTGAACCTTGCGCCCTTACTTTGTGCTTGAACTATCTGCCGTAAAAGGTCGTGTATCTGACCATGACCTAAATGGACTTGCATGTGTGCTTAGACTATGAAGATAGAACCTTGAGAAGCAAAATACTGGTCAGTAACACATACTCCAGGGTTTACCTAGCAGTTTGCAAGGTGCTAAAATAATTCAAGAAGATTTAAATGAACTCCACAATTGGACAGATTCCAGGTTCAGAATGACATTCAACATACCCAAGTTTATACGTGTGGTCATTAACAGTAAAATAATGAAGACTGTTATGTACTAAATAATGGTAATACTGATCACATTGTGCCAAAGTATTAAAAGGCACAATAATGCTGTACTCTGTGACAACATGTCTTTAGACATGTAATTTGGTAGAAATATAGAGGGTATTCAAAGCTTAACATGTGTCTCCTGACACATTTACATTATGAACAATTATAACTGTCAGCTAACAGTAAATATTATGATGTTAAATGATGCACAATGTGGTTATTCATGCGATTATCTAATCAGCCAATTGTGTTGCAGCAGTGCAATGTATACAATCATGTAGATATGGGTCAGGAGCTTCAGTTAATGTTCACATTAACCATCAGAATGGGAAAAAAACTTTGACCATGTAATGATTGTTGGTGACAGGGTGGTTTGAGTATCTCAGAAACTGCTGATCTCCTGGGATTTTCACAGACACTAGTCTCTAGAGTTTGCAAAGAATACTGCAAAAAATAATAATAATTTCACTCCAGTGAGCAGCAGTTCTGCAGACAGAAACACCTGGTTAATGAGAGACGTCAGAGGAGAATGGCCAGACTGGTCAAAGCTGACAGAAATAACTCATCATAACTCTAAGTGGATAGGCTACAGCAGTAGAAGTCTAAAGAATAAGTCTAATAAATACCTAATAAAGTGCTCGGTGAGTGTCTTTTTTAGGTGAGGTTCAAGCATACGCCCCCTGGGGTTTCCAAACCTCTCCTGCACATTGATTAAATATTCATTCTGTATTACTGTCTTGAATTGTACATTTGTGCAAAAGATTAAATAAATATGTAATATAATATTGTTATATATTTGATATTATCTGTACTTTCTTTTTGTAGTATGTAAATTTCTGTGGGTGTGTAGTGATGATAGTGCTCTTGCTTGATATATTCTGGACTGTTGGATCTATATTCTGTACACAGTACCAGTATATTTACCTACGATGTATTCAGCATTGCTGTTGTGGAGAATTGTCCAGATTTTGTGTTGTGTGCACAGAGCTGGGATAGTGTTGCACGTGTTGTTTTTAATGCACAAGTCTCAGTACTGTTCAGTTGTGTGCATAGTGCATATACGCAGTATCACATAGTGTGCACAGTGTTCAAGGAGTGTGATTTTGTGTTCTTTGTTCATTTGCATTGTGTATCTAGAGCTGATACACTCTTGAGTTGTGTGCTGGCTGGTCTATCCAGCAGGTCTGTCATGTGCAGACTGGAATCTCAGCTCTCTGGGTCTCTATAGGAAGTGTCTCAATAGCACCATGTCACCACCAGCTGTTCTGGTAGGAAATAAAAGAAATGGCGAAGAAATTAAAGGGGAGACAGATGCAAGGGGGTAACTATATTTGTGCCCTTTGGAAAAATAAATAAATAAATAATTTGATTCCTCCTATCGCTTGGCCTTCCTTTGAAAGTCAGGCTATTTTCCAGTGTGCACCGACTGTAAAAAGCCCATGGGAAGGCACAATTGAAGAGAAGTAATGCGGACAATTTTAATCTCCATCTATCTCCTGAGGAAAACGCAGCTCAACAGATTAACTGCTGTTACACACCATGCTAGCGCAAAACATAACAACTGTTTAATGATGTTGTACAAGGCTAGGGCAGCAGGGATCATAGGGATCAAGATCACAGGGATCCCAGCGGTTGATGTCTCACTCCACCAGTCCCCATCGGACAAAGCAAGTCTTGGTTGATGAACTTTCACTCACATGGGTGAACCTGGTGCAAAGTACAGGTCTGCTGAGCCTGTGAATGTATGTGCACCTTTTTCCTGCGTAGTTTTTCTGTAAAGTGACACGCTCACACCATTGTCCATTTATTTAGACTGAAGCACAGCGAACCCTCGCTCTTTGGCAGTAATGTGCTGCCACACATGCATTCTGTGTCCTAGCAAAGTGGAAATGTCCTTAGATTTATCCAGTGGGCGAATGCAAGCATGGGTGATACAAGGCAAAGGCTGTACTCTACTCCTTGCACCATCCCTTACAAAAATTGAACATACGAAAAGAAAATATGATATGTGAGCTAGACATTTTGACATATGATTGGCTCAGAGTAACCAAAATAGGTTACTCTGAGTCATTTGCAACTTCATATCTTCACATCAGTGATATTTTAAAATGTGGACTACATTTGTCATGTCAGAATATAAAAACAAAACCTGTGGCTTGAAGTAGCATCGGTTACCCTTCTCACTCTTTTTTCATTTCAAGTATGATTATTTTTATAGTTCAAGTGTACTCTTCAAATATTTGGAGCTCACGTGTTTTTTTTCAAAAGAGATATCATGTACACATTTAACTGTTTTACCACCAGCACAAACCCTGTAATAATTCTAATTATACTAATATTAATCTGCATTCATATAGTACCTTTCATCTCATGGCCTAAAAGCACTTTACAGTGGGGGGATGGGGAATCTCATCTCAACCGCCTGAAATGTATAGCACCCACCGAGTGGTGAATGACAGCTGTTTTGTGCCAGAAGAGCCAACAGCCTCTCCCTGCGCTCGATGAGCCGGGTTGTGCAGCCGTGGTGCTGGAGGGGTGCTGCAGCTGCAGCAGGCAGACGGAAGGTTCCGGAATGAGGAGATTAGGTGAGGAACACCCTGCTGACTGTAACCGTCCTTTTCAGAGGCACTATGGCCAATTCGGCCACCACGCTACGGGACTTCCCTGCAATCAGATAAAATTCCAGATTGGAGAATGTGTCACTGTGCTTTAACTGAACATAAAATCTGGGAGGCCTGTTTGCAGTGTTTAAAAATAATAGCAGGTGGATGACAGAAGACTCCTCAGGCGGACAAAGAGCAGAGTGACATCACATAATGTGTACCTTGTACTTGGTCTCTCTTTCTGTCCCTCTCACTGTCTCTCTCCCTCTATTTGGTCTCCTAGTGATCTTATTATATGTGTTTTTTGTACAATGCAGGACTGGGGTCTCTTTTCTTCTCCTTTTCTCCATCTTGCAAAAGGCAGCCCATCTTCAAAATTACTTCCTCTGAAGTTAAAAGGCTCAGCTGCTAATCAGTCTATTATATGGCACTAATAGATGACCAGTAATTGCAACTAATAACTTATTACTCATCTATACAAATATTCTAATAGCATGTATTTAGAAAACAATTTGCTCAATAGGGAAAGAAAAAGTCTTTTCACAAACCAGACAAGAAAGCGAAACCTACAATAGAGCTTTAAAAAGCAACCTGTAGCATCTTTCTCCCCAGATTAATAACCTGATTCACATGGTGCTGAAACCCTGCTTTGCTTCTGCGTCTCCAAACCGACCGTTCGCTTTGTTCCCGCCACTTGAATAAGGCAGTGAGAAATTAAGCATGCTTATATAATAGCCCTCATTATCTTGTCACTGTGTATAGAGATAACTGGCTCTGGAGAATACTGTCCTGTGCCCCGCGTTTAGATGGCGGAGAGAGCCTTCGATGAAAACACGGCTCAACCAAACGTAAGGCCCAGCATGTTCATGACCCTAAAAAATCCTAGAGAAGAAGCTGAGAAACCATCCATGTTCTTGTGTGTTTAACATTGGGACAAGGAGGTCACACAGAGAGGTCAAACGCACCAGAAATAAATGCAGAATAGATGCAGAATAAAACTAAGCAGTTCTCTCCTGAATTTGGTTAAACATCAATTTAATCTAGGAAATAACCACCAAATGTAGGGGGGTAATGGCTTCCGGTTAATCTGTTTTTATTTGTTGTATTTACAGGTTTCTGAATGTTTTTATATTTTTATTGATGCCTTTGTTGTTTAGATCATTTGCAGTGCTGTCCAGTTAGCTTGTAAACTGCCAAAGTGCATCCCGGAACCACATACTGCTTGTGACTAAATGAAATAAACTGAAAAATTAAGGATTTCCACTTTAAATATTGTAATTGCAGATTGATAGGAAAGTCAAATGAATGAAAATGAATGAAGCTGCTTGGGTGCAGAGTGGATCCTATTTTCAGTTTGTTTTACATCCTGGAGTGGAGGGTTGCAGCCTTTCCTGGTCCGCTGCCTCACACAGAGAGAGAGAAAGAGAGAGAGAGAATGCCTATAAAAGTCGGCAAAGACCAAAGAGCTCTGGCCCTTTTTAAAAGCGCAATAACAAACCAGCACCAGAAACCCACTAAAAAGGCTTTCACTTCATTTAAAAGTGATTAATATTCAGGCCAGCCAGCGCGGTGTCTTTGGAGAGACAGGCTGGAAACGCCCCCAGCGCTGTAACAGACTGACTTCTTAACGCCCTGTTTACAGCTCCATGACTGCATGCACAGAGAGGTGATGGGGGGGCAAGTTTGGTGTTCACTGCCCCCCCCCCCCTCCAACCAAGTGTATTCTCACATATATCAAAATTTACTTTGAATTAACAGGCTACTTAAATACACTTACATTCCAATGTGAGCCATCAGCCAAAGAGCTCAACTCTTGCTTGTTAAAACCATTGTCTACACAGGAGAACAATGACTATAAACCAGGCACTACTTGGATTGCAGCCCTGTTCCCACTGCAGCCCCACAATGTCACCTGACCCTGGATTAGGCCTCACAAAGGGTCACTGAAGTGTCATGAGCTGCAGGCTTTATTGGGCCCAATGAGAGAATAGGAGACATGGGAAGACATGAACATACACTATGGGTGATTCTGGGGGAGAAACTGTTGATGAATATGATTTTGACCACAGAGGGTGAATATAATTGTTGGGAAAAGAACTGCAGATTGTTTTTAGAGAGAAAAGAGTGAAGTGGAGCAAGGGGAAGAGACTGGTCATCAGGGCATTCCAGTTAGCTCTAATATCAGTTAATTACTGAAGAATCACAAACAAAAAGAACTGTTCCAGGCCCTGAACACGAGAGATTTAAAGAAGTAATTAAATCCCAGGGTCTCTAAGATAAAGGCTTCCAAACGGAGGGGAAGATTGTTGCGTTGTCAATGAAATAGGCATTTAGTATGTCCAAAGAATATTAAATGAAGAGACGAATACTACCAATGATAACCTCTGGACCCTGTTCAGATGTTAATGTTATTTCAAAAACTGGAATAATTATTCTTAGAATAACGTTTCACCAATGAGCACCTTTTCTTCCTGTCTCTCTGTTTGTCTTCGCCCGGACCTTGAACAGAAAGAGAAAGAAAGGTGAGTGTGTGAAAGGTTCAGACGGTGTCTAAAGAGATGGACAGGGCACCTCTTGATACAAATGAAATTTGTTGCAGAGACCAGTGAGGTGTTAATTAAAAGCAAAGGTTTATGTGTCGTCGCCCTGGCGACAAAAGCCACTGAACTGTGGGCCATAGACCATTAATTAACCTCCAGTCCGTGCATGATTGTTTAGTAGGCTGGAGTTAATCAGAAATCAATGGGCCGCATTAGCAGACCGTTATTGGTGCTGGATGAGACCCAGCTGATAATGGCAGTGCTGAGAGTTGGTACTTGTTCTGGTAAGACACCTTTTTTGGGACAGACGCAGCTACAAAGGTTAAACCTGGTCGAAGGAGAGAGCAACTCCTGAGGATCTTGGTTTGCTATTGTGTTTGCTTTGGTAGCTAGAATGGACTGTCAATTGAGTCCATTAGCCATGAACAGTAGACAGGCCCACCAAACTAATCAATGCTTGACAAGCCTGGTGCTTTCAAGTGGATTTTCTTGTGCATTATCAGAGGAAAATAGTCCCAACCTGATACACAAACTGATATTTGCAATATGTTTGTAAACTTCTACCAGCGCATAGTGGAGTGCGTGTTTAAGTGTAGGTGTGCTGTCGCCAAAACATGATCAAGGTTTCCTTTCATTTATTTTCAGAACATCCACTGATATAATGATCAGCCTCATGTCCTTGTACCAGAAGTATTAGGGCTGTCATCCCCACCGGCTGAACCAATAACTGCATCATCAGCAAAGGGAGCTTAGAGAAACATAGGGTAACAGTAATGGAAGGCAGCTTTGTTGCTGTATATTGCAACTTTGCAATGTCATGCCAGGAATTTGAATTTATTGTATATACATAATTTTACTTAATGTTTGCCATGAGAGATTTAAAGAAGTAATTAAACTGTAGTTGCAACAGTGAAAGCAACCTGTCACATTTCTGCTTGATTATGTTTCCGTCAGTTACAATTTGTCTGCAGGAATAATGTTCATACAGCGCTGCACATGCATTGACTGCTGAGCTATTCTGAATTTAATGAAGTAAATATGTCATTCACCAGAATTTGGTTAGTCTGTGAAGACAACTGTTGTGCCCAGTCTTAATCAGACAGGTCTGGCTAGAGACTTGAGCTGATAAGTGGAGGAAAGTGACAAATATATTTTATTTGCATTGTTAGACATTTAGCAGACAATCTTCTCCGGAGTGACTTGTAGAAGTGCATATGTGATAAACAGAGACTTATATGCATAAATGTGTGTATCACTCCACAGTCAACCAAAACACATGTGTATTTATCTCAGCATGTGCCTGTGTAAATGTGTATTTGTCTCTTCCAGGGCTTGTAGTATCAGTGATTTCCGCCCCAGAACATTTTTTGTCCTACCTTGACTTGATCACTTAAATTTTTAGTTGACAGGATTCTACAGCAATGATACATGCATACAATTACATTGAGACATTCTGGGTTGTGGATTTAATACAAAAATTTATTTTTTAGTTAATCAGTTTATTTTTTTGTGCAGTGCATGTGTGATATTGCGGTATTGTTATTGTGCCATTCAACAGACCAGACCTTAATGATTGGGGCCACAGCGCACATGCAGACTACGGTGTGAGCCTTGCTAAAGCATATTTCATGTGCAGGCCAAACACAGGCTTGGGATAGCCATTTTGAGGATGCTGCTCTGTGCCACAGACCCCAGACGTGCACACATGGGCCCTGGCCAGGAAACACAATGCCCAGCAGGGCATTGGGCCCAAACCAATCGCCCTCTATTATTCCACACATCAAACAGTGGAGCTGCTCATTTGCAAGTGAATGTGCTGTCATTGTGGAGCACGGCAGCGTGTGTGCTCTGATTAGCATGTGTTTGTTTGTGTCCGCGCGAGAGGAAGGACGGAGCACCAGCGTGCCCTGTGCTCTTACCTGCTGGTACGGGCGTGGCAGCCCGTGGCCATGGCGACCAACTGTTCCCCAAGCAAGGCTCATCAGTGTATTCCCCTTCAAGGCAAAAATATAGGGCTGAGGTCACAAGAGCAATATTCAGAGAAGCAGGGTAGGGAGAGCGACTTACACAGCGTACATTCTTTACATACAATTTATTTGTATAGCTGGGTATTTACTGAAGAAATATACACTCAGTGAGCACGTTATTAGGTAGACCTGTACACCAGATTGTTAATGCAAATATTAACCAATCATCTGGCAGCACCTAAATGCATAAAAGCAAGCAGATGTGGTTAAGAGGTTCAGCTCTTTTTGAGACCAAATGTCAGAATAGGGAAGAAATGCGCTCTAAGTGACTTTGACCATGGAATGATTGCCGGTGCTAGACAGAGTGGTTTGAGTATCTCAGAAACTGTTGATCTCCTGGAATTTTCACACACAACAGTCTCTACAGTTTGCAGAGATTGGTGAAAAGAAATGGAAAATATCCAGTGAGCAGCAGTTATGTGGGCAGAAACGCATTGTTAATGAGAGAGGTGGAGGGCCACACTGGTCGAAGCTGATAGGAAGGTGACAGTAACGCAAATAACCACACAATACAACAGTGGTATGCAGAAGAGCATCTCAGAACACACACAAACCACTAAATGGATATGCTACAGCAGCAGAAGACTAAAAAACAAGTCTAATAAATACCCAATAAAGTGCTCACTGAGGGTAAGTTAAGTGCCTTGTTCAAGGGTACAGCAACAGTGCCCCACCTGGGAATTGCAACTACAATGACACACACTTCCCTCAGCATTAGGGTACACTGCTCAGGCCACACTGCTGCCCTGTGAATGGCGCAGCAGAATGGAGCAACTGAGAAGTGGTTGTAGTGATGGACACAACATGGTCATAATATCTATTGTAGTCAATGTAGTCGTGATGCTTGTGATCTTCTCAAATATGAAAACACAAAGACACCCTAGTCTGGTTCTCTTTAAGTGCTCATATCTTAATATAGTGAAACATGGCCTTGGCAGATTTTATATGAGTGCTCATATCCTAACATCCTAAAGCACGCCCTATTTCAATCCTTTGTGACTGTTTATATCCAAAAGAGCTAAAGAACATCCCGGGCCAATTTTCTGTATTCGTATATTTTTCTGTATTCTGTAAGTGCTCTCCTCCAGATGTACTGAAGCACTCCCTTGACAGATTCTGTTTTGAGGTGTCAAATCCAGCTCTAGATTGAGATCTGTCCCAGTCTCCACTATTATATACTGTGCCATTAAGATGCCTTTCATTTATTTTCCTGTTAATGGTATACAATTTATATACTTACTTGGCAAATTGGGTAAATACAGTATATTACATTCATATCTGATATGTTGTGTCTTTCTTCAGCTGGGAAGTTGAAGTAAAGTGAGGTTGTCACATCTGTCCCCTTTTGCCATCTGTGTTTCTCTGTTCCCCATTCTTACAAGTCCCTAGCATTTTTGCCTCTTGTTACCCTCTGTGATCACCGGAGTCTGTTTTCCGTAGGCTCTCTTTGCCAGTCACTCATTTATTCCTTTCACCTGTTCTCCATTTACTGTCTCCGCCTCCCACTTCTTATATGTATTTCCTTCCTGTCATTCTGTCATGTTTCTCACCTGTTTCTCGTTTTCTGTTTATCAGTGTTCTATTTAAACCTGTCATTTTGCAGTTTCTCGTTGCTAGTTCAACTTTTCAGTTTTTTCTGAGTCTGCCCTTGTTATTCCTTTCCCCCGGTTCTAGCCTTATTTTCCGACCCCGTTTTCCTCGCTGTTTTCCTGTGCTCTAGTTTTTTGGATTTTCTGGTTCTGATTTCTGCTTGGCTTTTGACTCCCTGTGTTTTTGGCTTTCATGTTTGGTACTTTTACTTCTGTGGACTGCCTTCCTCTTTTTGAACTCTGCTTTTTTTCTGACAAGTCTTCTGTTTGCCCTTCATGTACCTGTCTGCCTGGATTACGACCATTGCCTATTTATGGGTTGTGTTTTCGGTCTGCCCTCTGTTAATAAAGCCTGCCTTTTTCTTGTTATCCCTGAGTCTGCTCTTGGTTCCCTCTGCCTGGTTCCTGACGGGTTAATTGAAGGGTATTGCTTTACCCAAATTTGGGATGTGAAATCTGCAATATTCTGCTTCTAATTCCATCTCCCAAACCACAATACACTACATAAATAAGTAATCTTCCCATAACAATGTTTGTTTTGTTAGTTTTTTTGTAGGTTAGCTGCATTATTCCCATGTGAACACGCAGTGTTCTTGCACCACTTGATAAACTCTGACCCTTGGACTTCGCTGATTGATTTGATTTCTCTGAGCGATATGAGTGATGTGATGTGGGCAGAGGCGAGTCTTGATCCTGCTGTCTGAGTTCCTGCCAGTCTGCAGGTGATGGTAAGTGAGACAGGCACTTTGGAGAGCAGACCCCTGGGTGATTCGAGGAGTGGAAGGGAAGATGAAAGTCCATGCTATCCTCTTAGGTCCTGGAACCCGGACATGGCTTAGGGGGCTGTGGGGGGGGGGGGGGGGGGTGTTTACCATGGGATGGAAAGAAGACCAGGCAGTCACTCTGTAGCCCTAATGTTTCACCTGGGAGAGATGTCACTCCTCACAAAGATCACAGCCGCTGCAGTTAGGCAGAGTGAAGGGGAGAGAGGAGGGAGAACGAAGAAGAAAGAATGAAGAAGACAGGGGCAGTGAAAGTGAGGTGCATAATGGAGTAGAGGGAGAGAAGAGTGGGAAGATGAAGCACCTCGTTGAAATACTCGAGGACTCCTGTTTATGGTGGTGGACACAGAGGGAGTTATATTCAAGTTTTCTGCTGGCCATCCAAGGGACATTCGAGCTTGTGAGGTATATTTGCCATTTTTAGGGGCATAGCTTGAATGCGTGTACAGACCCACCATCCCAAATGAAGTCCTAAAAAAAAGCACATGATACATTCCTTTCCAGAAGAATGCCATTGGGGATGAGTCAGTCAGAGGTTTCTGTGATTGTCCTTCGCCATCGCTCACTCTAACCTCCTACCTGTAAGTGAATTCTCTACAGCAGATATCACTCTTCTGTACACAGGAGAGCATAGCCCTGCTCTGCGAACATGCCACCACTCTATATATAGAATAATATTTCTACACTCTAATTGACACAGACATCCATGGTTGCCTTGGAAACAGAACTGGTTTTAGCCCAGTGTGGTTCAGGCAGTTATGTTGGCTGGCATCGCAGAGCATAACGATCAAAACATTTCACCCACATCTGTACCGTTGTGTACCAATCAGACTTCAAATTCATGGCTTGACTGTTTATGCAACTGTTTTTGTGAGAGTAAATAAGAAGGGTCTCTGAAAATGCTTGAATCTCCCAGGTCACTGAAACATATTACCATAATGTATTTTGTTCGATACTGCTGAAGAAAACATGTCTCATCCATTTTAATTTAGATTTGGTTATTTTTTGTTTATGAAATTAGTACTGTGATGGTGGAATCATCCTGAACTAGAGATTCAAGTGATAGTTAAATCCTTATGGGGCTGATCAAAAAACAAATTATTTTTTTTTTCAGGTAGCCTTTTCGCAGTCAACCATCTCTTAAATATCGCTCTCTAAGCTGTTACGCATGTGTGCAAGTGTTTACATTTACTCCAGCAATGTCTCTGCTTGAGAGAGTCACTGAACATGGTTCTCCAGTATGTCAGCACATGGGTATGTGTGTGTGTCACATACTGCACCTACATGAGAGTGTGTGGGGAAGACGAGACAGCAGAACAGAATGAGTGATATTGTCGAGAGGTACCAGGAGAATTGAGAGCAGTGCTTGCTGAAGGTTTCTCAGAGCTGAGAGCAGGTAGAGGGACAGCAGTTCCATCTACAGGGCCTAAAGGACTCTGCCCTTCACAACTGAATAGTGCTGAGCGCTGTCACTCACTCGCATGCACATACGCACAAGCTCATTGCTCTCGCACAATGTCATGTATAATGTATGTGAAATGGTGGGCAGACTCTGTTTCATTCAGGGTTCGTTGTTCTTTCTCTCTCCAGACACAGCTCACGGGCATCTCAAATGTCTCAGCTGGTTTATTTGACTTTATTTGCTCTGCAGAGGTACTTATCCAGAGCAGCTTACATAGCTTACCTTTTACATACTACCAATATGCAGTTGGATATTTGCTGAGACAATTTCGCTCAAGAGTCTCACTCAAGGGTACAACAGCGGTGCCCCTGCTTGGGATTTCAGCCTGCGGTGCTTTGATTAAAAGGCCCAGTTCCTGGCCATGTGCCTCCAAGCCTTCTTAACTGGTGTGCAATGACTGTTTAAGTTGGGAAGGCGTATGAAAGCATATCCATTTTATCAGTGCAGCAGTCCATGCACCCTTCAGCACAGCCTGGAGCTACAGATGTGTCCCTCTACGCTCTGAACTGCATACTTCCATATATGGGACTTTCTAGTCTACCTGCTAGTTTGATATCTCAACTTACAGGCTTGCAGAGGATGGGCATCCCCTATAGCTGGATTCCTCCTGAGATTTCTTCCCATCGGAGAGTTTTTTCTTGCCACTAGGGAGTTGTTTACCTCATATGCTATTTGAGAGCTTAGGGCTGGTATTTCCCATTTTTTCATCCCTTCTCTGTAAAGCATCTTTGGGACAGTCTTCTGTGAAAAGCGCTGTACAAATTACAAAACATTTAATCACGTATACAATACCACCTCCTCTAGACCCACCACCCCTTTCTTCCCTCTTCGCTGCAGATATCTCTGCAGTTCTTTGGGATGCCAATGGCAGCATTGGTAGCGATTGGTATGAGCAGTGATTAGTGATTAACGGGTGGGTTGGAGTTCTGGGCGTGCTGAGTGTTTTGGCATCCGGACTAATGAACAGTGTTAATTGATTATAATGCTGGTGGGAGGGGGTGGGCTTATCACGTCTGGCTGTGTTCCAGAGGCACAGAGTCACAGGAGTGGAGGAAGGACCAACCTAACTGACCTTACACACACTAGCATAGACAAACACACAAAATATTTAGCTAAATATATAACTAAATGCACTACGTAAAAACATTTAGCTAAATATGTAAAACCTTTTATCACACATTTGGCTAAATACTCACATACCCACACACACACACACACACACACACACATACTCACATACCCACACACACACACACACACACACACATACTCACATACACATACACTCACCCACACACACTCACATACCCACACACACACACACACACACTCACATACCCACACACACACACACACACACACTCACATACCCACACACACACACACACACACACACACACACACACATACTCACATACACATACACTCACACACACACATACTCACATACACATACACTCACCCACACACACTCACATACCCACACACACACACACACACACACACATACTCACATACACATACACTCACCCACACACACTCACTTACCCACACTCACCCAAACACATATAGTCACACACTCACCCCCCTTACCCACACACTCATCCATATATACAGTGACTCACACACATACGTACATTCACAGACACTCACCTACAGACTCACTCACCAATATACACAAATATGCCCAAATAATCACACATTCACTCATCCACACACTGACTCATATATAGTCCCACTCGCCCATATACACTCACTTTTAATAAAGACAATCGGTAGATTGTTGAGCGTTAACTCTTTTCTGATTCTGCCACAGCATCTCTATTCAAGTCAACTCAGGACTTGAATAGAACACTCCAAAACTTGATTTGAATTTAGATTATTTTCAGTCAATTAGATGTGTACTTGCATTTGTGTTTTGGATTATTGTCCTGTTACATAAACAAATTACGCTTCAGCTCCAGCTCATAGACAGATGATCAGACATTCTCCTTAAGAAATCTGGAACAGAACAATATTAGTAGTTACCTCAGTAATGACCAGTTCCCAAGGCAGCAAAGCAACCACACACTACCATGACCATGTTTGACTTGGTATGATGTTCTTACTGTGAAATGCAGTATTTGCTTTTCGCCAGACATATTTGGACCCATATCGTTCAAAAAGTTTCACTTTTGAATCTGTCCATAGAACATTCTCCTAAAAGGGTTGGAGATCAACCAAGTCTTTTTGAGGTGGTTTTTGAAGTTTTGAGATGAGCATTGATACTGGAATTCTCTTGGTTAGCAGTGGTTTTTGACCTTGCTACTCCTATGAATTCCTTTTTTGCCCAGTTTTGAGTCATGAACACTGATCTAGCTGAGGCTAGAGAGGCCTGCAGGTCTTTGGATGTTCTTCTTGGATAATGTGTGTCTTCCTGGATTAGTTGCCACTGTGCCTTTGGAGGAATTTTGGCAGGCCAGCCAATCCTGGGAATATTTATGTTCCAATTGTTGCAATTTGGAGATAATGGCTCTCACTGTCGTTTCGGTGGAGTCCCAGAACCTTAGAGATGGTTTTGTAACCCTTTCAATATTTCAACAACTTTTTTTTCATCTCTTCAGAATTTTCCTTGCCATATCAAACCTATGAATTTATCTGAATTAAAGCAGTTCTGCAAAGAAAAGTGGGCTAAAATACCTCCACAGCAAAGACTAATATCAAATTATATTAAGTGTATGATTGCCATTATTGCTGTATTTGATAACTTATTTCATTTATGAAATTAAATGATCATTTCAAAAATATGTTTTGTTTACTCGGGTTCCCTTTTTTAATATTAAATATTGTCTAAGGAAATGAAACCATTCTGTGTGAAACAAAATAATAGAGGAAATCATACTTTTTCACGGCAGTGTAGACCAAGAAAAAGCAAGAACATTCAGTCAAAAAACTACAAAGAAATAAAATGATGGACAGTGGTTGCTTATAGTATTATTAAAGTATAATGGGACTTCAACTGATTTACTACTTACCGGTATTGCATACAACCACTGTCCATAATTGTCTTAAGTTAATGCATTTTTTGAGTCACTGAAATGTGTCCCCCTTGCCCGAAGGTCCACAGAGGAACAAATCACAGACCCAAATGTACAGCACTCACAAAGTTTGGTCTATAAGGGGACTATTATCTCATACATTTTATTTTGCAGCTTTCCGAAGGAGGCTGGACTGGGGATGAATGCTGAGACAGACCCAAAAGACATTTGTTAACAGGTGAACCTGCCCTTGTGTTCAAACACAGAAGTGCACACATCCACAGAATATGGGGCATTATCCTGTCTCTTCCTGACTATAACTATAATTTTACTGAAATACTTGTGTTTGTGAGAAAAGATACAGGTCCTCTTAGCCTGAGTCAAGGCCACACTGGCAGAGATTCTGGATGGAGGAGGGGGCTGTGGTCCAGTTATATTATGTGCAGTGCACATGGTAAAGGGCTGGTCCTTTATGTATTGTTTAGGGTGAGAACAGAGATTAGGTGCTGTGCGCTGTAGGGAAAGGCGTTTGGACCAAATGAGTGAGTACAGCACACACACACAAACAAAAAGCAATATTCTTGTCGCAGGTTACTTAATTGTTATGCAGCAAGGCAGTATTGCAATGAATAGCGAATACATTTTAGTATTTAGGCCTCATTCAGGATGAATCTTTCTGCCTTTTACATGCTGTCTAATCTCAGAAATACCGAGGCCAATTATGGCGGTAGCTGCTGGTTCCGTATTCAGTGATGAATGACGTTTGACCTGCCGATCTAAGCTCGAGTCGGTAGGAGGAAGCGACTGGCAACCAAGCACATTAGAGCTGGTCTAATGCCATGAGTCTGTCTGAAAAGACGTAGGCTACGGTACAGTAATGCAGCAAAATGCATTAGGTAATTAGAAGTAGACACTGCGGATCATTGCACGTAGCCTAATTAGCAATCAGCTGCATTCGACAAATTATTTTCGAATCCGCGAACTGAGGACATTTTTTTATTTTTTTATTTTAAATAAGAATATCCTTAGTTTCCTAGTTAATGGAAATTATCGATGTAAACTTTTTCTTGGTCTTCATTAAATATCAATAGGATTGTATTCTGTTCGTCATGACAAAAAGGAAAATCGCTACTGCCGGTAGGCTCTAACCATATATCGTGTCACTGAATTTAAAACGTGTTATTACAGTTTCTTGTAGGCCTATGCTTTGTTCTTCTCAAGGTTGCATTTACGTTTACGTTTTCAAGTTTAGCAATTGTCAGGTAGCCTAACCTTTACCTTCCTTTTTTCGCGTACACGGCATGTCACTAACAGAGGTCTGACATGTTTTGGATCTAAACATTTGATGTGGAGAGCAAGACTCGACCTAACTCAAATAAGAGTTTGGTTGCGCGTGATTAGTGGCAGAAAGGGGCTGCGGAACGCGCGCGGCCATAAACATTCAATCAATCGAGTCAGTTTGTGGTTGAAACTATTCGTCTGCATTTTTCCAAAAATAGTAGGATTAATAATATAAGGATTTATGGGGAAATAGGTGATAATCCCTGGAACAAATATTTCACTTTTTGCATCCATAATGTGTATGGAACGAAATAAGGTCCGCTCCACATGTTGGTTTCCTGTTGTTTCCAACATTGTTCGCCATGAGTAGGCTAGCCTACGCATGAAACCCATAACAGTCTAGTAGTTTGTCAGTCAGTATAATGAAGTTTTCAGGTAGGTAATGGTAACACTTGGCTGAAGCCCACATTATTTCGTTTTTATTCATCCTTATGGAAATAGCCTACATATATTTGTCAAGGGATAACAGCTCATTAAATCGGATCAGATCCTCGTACAGGAGCATGAGTGCTCTGTTAAATTGTGTGGGTTTATATTTATCTCATTTAGATTTTTTAGAACAAGGGGGGTGTTGTTGGGTCGAAATGTTCTGTCAAAGGCAATAACATATGCAGATTCACGGCGGTTTCTGTAATATTCGTAGGAAAGGTGGTAGTTATTTCCGTTTCCTCTTTTTCTCTACAAACAAAGACAAGAGCGATTGTAATCACGAAATAAAACAGCAGAGCGTTTTTGTTTGCCTTGGAACAGCTCTGTCATCTGCCCTTCTCTCCCTCTCCGATCATACGTCTTTTTAATGGCTACCTGTCCGCTTTTGGGACGGCATGCGGCAGATTTACTGTATGGCGCACAACTGAGGCATTCAGTCTAGATAAGATAACACCCTTAAAGGAATGCAGTAGCCACCCTGGCTCTCTTCTGACACGTTAAAGCGTATTCGTAAACTTCCCTGAAATGAACCGCGACGAAAGTAAGGGCAAATATATTCCAGGGTATCTGAAATGGTAAACCATGCACATCAATCAATTTTTCCCTATGATATTTCTTTTTAAAAGATTTTTAGTGAGATGTAGCTGTGGAAATGAACAAAACACAGTAAAATGTTCAGTGAGGCTATTAATTTTCAGTCGAGAAAAGGTTAATTAGGATGAGTCGAATATGGATGAATATTAACATTGAACGTTCTGGTAACAGTAAACTGTTTTACTGTTTTTGGGTTTGCCTGTTATAAATAATCACCAGCCGTCGGCCCGTAGCATATATTATAATGATATACTGGTATTAATTTAGGGATCATACCATTGAATGTTTTTATATTAGGCTATACATTTATTTGAAAAAGAACAGCTCAATAAACAGTTGGGAAATATTTTCGTATATACAATGTCCATTATAAACAAACGTATAAACATCACGCTTCCATTGAATATTTTGTACATTTTTACATAAATCCATAAGTCATGCACTTAATGTAGCCTACCTGTTACAAACATCATTCTTAATTATTTCAAAATCAAACAAGTGATGTCGGCTGTGCTGATGTGTTCTGCTCATAGTGTTGCGAATTTGTCAACTTATTTTATACCTTGTTCTCACTAAAACATGTCAAGTGTAGGCTATTAGAAAGGAATTAGAAACAACGAAAAAAATCATAAACAAAAACAACAATAAAATCCTTCAAATTCCAAGCCCAGTGTTACCACAGTGGTTTAGCCTAACACTATATTTTACAGAAGCAAATTAAATCACCGAGCCCTATAGATTTGAACGTGTTTCAGATTCCTATCCGTATTTAAAGTGCAGCCGTTGAATCATGGCAAAGTGTCTTGTGTCCGCTAATTGCCATTTCAAAAATATTCATGGAGGAAGTGATTTGAGTGACATATTTCAACGTAGGCTACTAATGTTATAAAATAAACGGCTTTATAAATTAAAGGGATTGGACACTTGAATGTATTTATATATACCTGTTTTTTATGTATTTTTTAATTGACCACACAACATAAATAATTTAAATAGACTCAATTAAGGGATGGGTAACGGATACAACTCTTTCATTAACAAAACGAGCTGTTGTGATTCAAGAACACACATTTATTTTGCATTGACAAATGTCCAACTTCTCTGCCTTTGCAACTCACTTGGTTATTTAATTAGCATTTTTGTATTTTTACTTGATTGGAAAACATAAATTATACTTAAATCTAAACGTTTAAATCATATACAATAAAATATACAATTCCCTATTGGTCATTTTTACTGGACTCTTGGTCGCTCTGGTCGTCGGTGAAGCACACATCAACATCACTGTCATTGTCACTTCTTTGTTCCTGGTCTTGAAAAATGCCGTCCGATTTGTCATCGGTTTTTTTCATCGTTTGGCCAGGATGCCGTGATTTTACGTGTCTCTCCAAGTCCCTCCTACGAACCAACACCTTTCCGCAGAACTCGCACCTGTAGGGTGTGTTCCCCTCCGCGTGCAGGCGAATGTGTTTGTTGAGGTTGCTTGGGTCACCGAAGGGACGAAAGCATACTTTGCATTTGAGTGGTTTGTACCCTGTATGTGTTCTCATGTGGATCTTTAGGCCGTATTTCCGAGAGTACAGTTTACCACAGTAAAGACATAGGTGCCCTTTTTTTGGCTTGCTCGAACCTGATGTCGTTGTTGGAATAGATTCGAGTCTGGCCCTGTTCTTTTCGACCGCAATCTCAGATAGTTGCTGCGCGTGCATAGCAATCTCTCTATCAATATTTGGGATGGAGCTCAGGTCTGGGTTGATTGCCGGAGCACCAAAATACGACATGGACTCGGGGTATTTCAGGAGGTTGCTAAAGTGAAATTTGAGTGGGTAGTAAGGTGAGCTGTAGAGCAATTCCCCGTTATAGACCGTAAAGGGCATGATAGGGATATTGCAGTCTCCGCTGTAGGGCTTAACACCATCAAACTGGGGGAGGGAGAAACGCTCAAAATGGAATCCGGACGAAATCTGAGAATACCGTGAGGGTGAGAGTCCTGGGTGCAGGCGACTCTCCACGTGCTTGAAAGCAGACGTTTCCTCGAAGTGAGGTAGCAACGGAAACCCGCGGATGGCATTCGTGCAGGGCACCACCGGCGGTGAGGATTCAATTGGATGGGCGCACTTGGAAGGGTGGCCACCAGTCAAAGGTTCGTTCAGGGTGCGCGTGGGTTTGATATTCCCTAAAAGTTTACTGAACCCCAACCCATTTGGTTTGGCGTTAGGCTCCTCTCGTGGTCCCTCTGTGGGAGTAATCTTGGACAGTCCAGTGGGTTTGAAAGCCGACCGCACACCAGGATGAAATCCCATGTTGTTTAACATTGAAGAAGTTCCACTGAGGCCCAAAATATGGCCGGGATTCCGACCCGAAGTCACGCTCATGTCGAGGGCCCTGTCCTGCTCCTCCGAACTCGATTTCTTCGATATCCCAGCCTTATTCAGAAAGGGCGAGGAAGACACTGTCCGCCTGATAGAGTCGGGACCGGAAGTGATGTGGCCGTTCCTTGGCGACGCTGTAGAATTTGGGGTATCCCCGGATTTAGGGGATCTACTGAAGTTCTCTGAGGTCCTAGCCTGCTCGCAGTTCATGAAGCCCCGTCCGTTACTTAAAGAACATTGGAAGTGGACGTGTGCTTTTAGTGCATTGGGATACTTGAAAATTCTCCAACAGTACCAGCAGATATAGCGTTCCTCGCCTGTAACAGAGAACAGAAATACCACATTAGGTAATTTATTTGTCGTTTTTTCAATATTGGTCTAGACTGATGATAATATAATACCATTAGCCGTTGTTAATTAGGCCTATGCTATTATGTATTAGCTAATCCTGTCTGTGTATAATTTTCCTTTACATTGCATTTAGACAAGACACCAGTTGAGCACTGACCATTTCAGATCAATCATTTCGATGTAATGATTTTGTAATCCTTATGTGACTATTGTTTATGATTAGCCTAAAAGAGCAAATGCCAGTCCAATCTGGCGCACAGAAAAACAGTACATTATTCTGAATGGGGACTCTCTCTCTCTCTCTATGCCCTTTTCCCGTGGAACCGATAGCAGCTGTTGCCTGAAATCGCGAGGCGCGGCAGACAATGCGGCCGGCCCATCTGTTGACGCTGAAGAATAGGAAGCGTATGTCAAGGAGCGCGCGGTGTATTGGCCGGAGAGGAGCGCACACAGCGGTACCTCGCAAATCAGGGCAATATACATCCC
Organism: Conger conger; assembly: GCF_963514075.1. NCBI lineage: Eukaryota > Metazoa > Chordata > Actinopteri > Anguilliformes > Congridae > Conger > Conger conger. The sequence continues at coordinate 59,131,113 of NC_083760.1, read as the reverse complement.
ACATAAAAGTTAGCATTCATTAGACAACAATACCTTACCGTAGCCAGCTAATTTACCGTAGAGCACCTTTTTGAATTTATTTGCTTTTGAATAAATGAATATTAATGATGCTGACATTTGTTAACCCCTCTTGGGTTGAATTATTATTATTAGCCACAATGATGAGAATGAGACGATGTTTAACAATGCTTTTATATGTAGCATTACTCCATGTAGTGATTATTACAGTTACTGGAAGAAAAAAATTTGAAATGAGAAAAAATGTACTATTAATTTTGAATGAGGTCCTTTTTTTTGGGTTTTTTTTGTTGCGAAAAAGTATTTATGACTCCATCGTCTATAGTGTATATATTCTTTAATGTGTCTAAATTAATTATCCCAACGGCACAACATAAATGTTGGTTGCCCCATGAATACAGAATTAAATATGGGGTGTTTTTTATATGTAATTATGAAAATAAAAAGAAAAGTTCGTATCAAGGATCCACGTTTTTTAAAATGTAGGCTTCGTATTGTTTTTGAGAAGGTGCTATTATCTTTAACCACCAGCTCCGCAAGTATTCCATTCCTTCCTCCTCTTTGAGTTTTTTTTCCAGTCATAAATAACTATGCTCATTCTTGCACATATACGGCTTAATTATTATTATTATTATTATTATTATTATTATTATTATTATTATTGTTATTGTTATTATTATTATTGTTGTTGTTGTTGTTGTTATATATATATTTAAAAACGTCATCAACAATAGTGGTGTGGATTAATGTATTTACCATGTGTAGGGTATGCTTCATATAGACATACAACCTTTGTGCACCAGTTGCCTTAATATTTGAATTTTTTATACAAATCGAATCAGCCTTATTAAAGAAGAGCTGTAGGCTAACAAAGTCTGGTGAAATATTGCTGCTGTGTGGAACCATGACTGGTAAATGTCGCTTTCTGAGCGCAAGTAGCCTAACCAAGCGAAATTGAATGTATTATTGAATTGGTTTTAACATTTACAGTGAAGGCCATTGATTGGGTTTAAACTGCACTATGAAGGACTTCACAAAACATCAATGGAAAGCAATAGGGATGCATCACAAACATTAATAATTTATCAACGCCTGCATGCTTGTTGCCTATGTACTATCCTGATATCCTGATATTACTCATATGAAGCTTTGCATACATTCAGTTATTCAGTTCCAGGGTTATTCGGTTCATCCTGAACAGTTCTAATTTAAACGCATGCTTTGTTTAAAATGACTAGGGATCACACACTAGGCCTGCTTTGCATAATATCTTACAACAATCTATTCATACATTTTAAGCAGGCTATTTGTATCGCCTTATTTCACCATTCAGAATATCGTTTTTTTAAATACGCCTGCATAAAACCCATAGGCTGCCATGCGAGCTTTTACCTTTTTCATCGTGTGTTGGTGTGGCGGTGGTGGGGATGTCGAACCATTGAGCCAACGAGTTGGAGTACCAGACGCTCAGCTCCTCTCCAGGTTGGACGTCTTTCAGCACGCGATAGAAGATCTGTTTTATAGAATGTATAAACGTCACTTATTTTCAACGGGCACTTGTGAGCCTGCACATTTCCAAACAACGAGATAACATGTGATAATGGGATTCGGATCTTACCTGCCCCCCGGGTAAGTCCGAGATCGCCTCCAGGTTTTGTTCTTGACTGTTTCTGGCCGCGCGGATGAGACCAATCCAGTCAGACACAGGACCGCCGGCTTCGTCCACAAAATCTCCCCTTAACATGCGAATCTGTTCGTTTCGGGAAATGAAAAAGACTGAGTGAACATTTTTTCTTTGTTTTGCGTTTTGTTTTTATTTATTTGACGATAAAAATATACATTTGTGTAGAACATTCGACATGCACACTGGCAAGTGCACCCTTAAAAGATCAAAATTCAAACGTTTTTCAACGAAGGTTAAAATGTTAAAAAAAATAATTTAATAAATAGTTTGTGCTGTTGCAAACACATCCCTGAATTTTTAGATTAAGCGTTTGTAGTTTCTTTTTTTCTTGTGTTATTTTTCACCGAATTGCATTTCAGCTATTTTAAAGGTCAATGCCATTATTATTTAAACTTTCTTCGGTGCTAAATTAAATACCTGGGGGTATTTGCAACAATGCCGCGGTTAATGCGTCTTTATCTGCTCTATTAAATAGCGTTGCTAATTTTCAAGGGAAAACGCCGTATAATTGAGTTGATATGAGAAACGAATTTGAAGAGTGTCAAAGCGTTTCTAAACTGTTCAAGCAAATTAAAAATTAAAGCGTGACATTTGACAGGGGGAGTGCACCTGATGATCGCGCGCAGCCTGGAGCGCTACACACTCACCGGCATCAATCAAAGACAGACAGCATAATGACTGACTGACGGCCTATTTACAAACCATTATGGCATTTTAAATCCAATTTAAAAATATTAAATCAAATATTTTAAACCAAAGATATTTTACTTGTAAATAGGCTATATCAGCAAGTAAACACAGCCCCGGGTGTCTGTTCAGTTACCCTCTTTAAAAATAAAATTTTGTATTTACATTATTCCATTTGGACTAGTACACGGAGATCAGTTTTTATCTATTTATTCCCCCTTTCATTATTTAACGATATTTATTTTTTCATGGCTGGAGGTCATGTTTCTGCTTTAGTGCAATCTTTCCCTGGCCAGATTACATTAAGATTAAATTGCTCATCGAAATAACTGGCTTACTAGCCTGTAAAGATTTAAAGGGCGAGGGCATGAAATCTCACATATCAACTCAGGTCTCCCTATTAAGGCGGTTAAGTACAGGCGCAGAGTGACAAGTTGTCCCACTAATATAGCTCAATTATTTCCAACCTGACAGCGCAAACCAATTAATAACCATACAACCAATGAATTGTGACAGGTCTGTTTCATGGTTTAAAAAATGCCCCGTTCCCTTTACCTGCTCGCTACTCCACGAATAGCCCAATTAATTAAACGTTAGTGGAATGTAATACAATTTTAAATACATATTTTTTTCGTTAAATAAATTTAATTCTGGGGCCGCCTTAGCGGATAAGTTACCTGCGTCATGCATTTAATATTCGTAAAGATTATAAAGCGTAAATTAAAATCTAGTCACATGTAAACCCGCATGGAAACGATGTCATAATGTTATTCTTATTATTATAATGTAAAATATATATTGGTTTTATAGGTTTTTAGATTTAGATACTGATTGATTTTTCTTTTCCCTATCGGGCGAAAATCTGTTTGAAAAAACTTGCATGGGTTATCAATGTGAAAACATGTACAATATAGCCTAGTGTTCGTTAAAATATTAATAAGTATAAAATATTACGGAAATTATGTGGTTTGACTTAAAAAGCCATGTACATTTACAAATTTAGTTTAAAACTAAAAGTTAAGTTGAAAGTAAGTTGACAATTTTACAATAGTGACAATAACTTCTGCCGTTATATATTAATTGTGTAAACAAATTGATTGAAGGAGATTAAAGATTAGCCTATCATTGTGAAAAATACAAATGAAGAAAAAGTTATTTTACCTTCTTCTTTATGCCGGGCTCTCTGCGGTCCGACATGTACTTCCCGAGTGTGCAGGTGCCCGGTAGTGGTCCCATCCGAAGGCCGGCTGGGATGCTGCAGTCTGCACTCACGCTGATGGTGGGCGCCCGGATCGCTTGCATGGCTGGCTCGGTGCACCGCGGGATCAGAACCAGGAATACCAAGCAGGGAGTGATTGAGACGAGCAGAGACACGGAGATGAGGACTGGCTAATCTCCGCCCGCAAAGTGACGCGGTGGCGTATGTGATCCGGCTTTTCAAATGGAGCAGCAAGGTGCCCCTCGGCACATGAATGCGCAGGGGCGCGCATGGGGCGCGCGGCGCGGTGGGAGAGTTTGGCTTCTTTAGCAGCTGTGGAGAATCCTCAGAGAGGGTCACATGGAGTCTTTCCCTCACTCGGCGCATAATGAACCGCTCCAAACGGTCAGCAGACAATAGGCCAGGCGACCTTCCCATCCCCAAAATCCAATTTGTCAAGGGCAGAGAAAAGAAAGTGTTGAATGAAAGGTCTGAAGCGACCATTAATCCTCAGCATGTGGCTTTGTCCTCCAGACAGTTCCGATATTTTAACTGACAAATCCACTGTATAATTTCTCCATAAATTCTCCCTTCTCTTATTGTCTCCATACAAACCCGTTTTTGGAAATCAGTGACTACTTTAAATCTACTTCGATGCATCCTTTTAGGTTTAATATACTTCAAAGCTCTTTATTCTGTCCCCTTGGCTGCATTGTATGGGTCCTATTAACAAAAGGAGCAGGAATGTTTGGAAGACTTGTTAACTTCTATTGACTCCCGGCGTGTGCCAGGCTGAAATCGGGCAGGTACTCGACGGGAGAACCAGCAGAAAAATACCGCGATCTTATCATTTCACACTAGTGGTTTTCTTGTCACGAGCTCACTTCTTGGGATTGTTTCCATTGCTCATTTATGCCACTGTAGTTATGTAGCGTCAAATCCCTTACTGTTTAGCGAATTTGAACATTTAAATTATTTTTTAAAGACATGGACACTTCACAAGAATATGAACATATAATTTGAAACGTTCATATAGAGTAGTAGCTAATATATTTGTGAGATACATACTTTTGCTACCGACTGTAGTAGGCTGCGATTTATTTTTTGTGAAATAATGCATTCTTTTCATTTTAAATTCTACAACTTTTGTGACGTGTCTATATGGGCTATCTCACAGGAGAAATTGATAGTAAAAAATATTCTGAATTTAAGTTTTGTGACAAAACCACTTGCAGTTGGTTCACATCGAATTTGAATATGACTTTGCGAATAAATGCATCCTAATCCAATTCCCCCGTTTTAGTAGAAGATTTTGTGGAAGTGCTCAGGGGGATGTTCTAAAAACTTTTTCAGACCTGTCTCGAGTCTATAGGGAAGGAGCGTCCAGCCGCTTTGTGACCGCAGGTTTTAAAACTGAGTTTGACCCCTTTGATCATTGGCCTGAATGGCACAACAGAAGACGGAGCAAAACAAGAATTTGTGGGCGATAAATTCAAGCCATGAACATGTCCTGCTAACCTCTGCCCTGGCGACTCCGCGATGACACTGTGGTGTAATTGGGGGAGCAGAGGTGGGATCTTTCGCCATGCAAAGGTACCCCACTGTTCCATTCCGGGCGTTGCTCTTTTACCCGCTTAATGAGTCAAAGAGCGTGAACGACACGCGAACAATTTTATCAATAGACGCATGTAAAGGCCGGCTGTGCAGAGGGTTATTTATTAATGTCGTCACTGGCGACTGGTTCCCATCCGCCCGAGAATAGAGAGTCCAGCCTCTGAAGCGCTCACACCAGCCAGCCAATTCTTATTCTTGTCCTGTGGCTCAAAGCTGAAGTTCTCCAAGTGAAATAAATTGTTCACAAAAGAGGAAAGGAAGACATTCTCTTTTATATTTTCCTTACCCCGAAATCAAGGGTGAAACCCATCTAACGCGCTCACTCGAGCAGAGCGCACCCTGAAAGACTGGGTGTTAAAAGCGAAGGCAGTGTTCGAAGCAAATGGGATGGAAAATTAAATGAAATTAAATAGCTTGAACGGCGGCATTGTCCGCTTTTAGAAAGACACATTAATTACATGGTCGCAGCTTTATTCAGGCACAATATTGTGGACTCAATCAAACATTCCAGTACTCTTTTTATGGACTCCACCGCTCAGAAGTGGCAGTGAATGATCGAACTCTGAACAGAAGAAAAGTTCTGGAAAAGTTATTTTGCTCCCCGGGTTCTTACTGTCGAGACTGGCAGGGCTTCCACTTTACAATTCCGGTTTTAATGCGGGTTTTGATTTAGCAGATTGCCACACAATGAACCGTGATTGTACAGGAACAACGGGCATGAAAAGCGGCAAAGTTGCGAAAGGAACAATATCCACCAGGGGAGTGTTTTCAGGGCGGCAGAGTGCGGAGGTTCCAACACTTAATCCACATCGGCCACAATACCTTCTAGGCCCGCTGTCCAGGGAAAGAATATTTTGACATCCCTATTTTTAAAGCACAGAGACGCCTGTAAATGAATAAATGGGTGCTCGTATTTTGTGTCAGTGCTTTTCATGCTTTCTTTTGAAATAATTTTAAATCACTGTAGCCTGCACCATGCGGAAACTATGTGGTTTCTATGTTGTGTTTTCGTGCGAATGAGCAATATCCAGAAACAGTTCAACAGGTTAATGAATCAATAAACAACACCGTTAGCACACACAACTAAATAATTTCGGCTGCCCTTGAAAATTCCGGTACAACCGAAATTATGTTTGAATATTTGATCCCACGGCATGATTTGTGTGATAATAATTTTTATTTTTTTTATTTTTGTCATATGGTACTTTTCACACACACGCATTTCCCAGGATGTGTAACGTTTAATGCGCTTCGCCTTTCACTCTTTCTGCGGGAAAGACTGGGCGGCACAAAAGCTGGACCAGCTGCGCTGCAGATAGGGATGCGGGTGGGACATTACAGGCGCTTTTGAATAGTAATTATGTTTGTATGGGAGTCCCACCAGATGACATGATTGGGATTTTAACCCAGACTAATATTCAAAATCGCATTAGAAAGTGGCGAAATAAGTGGCAACTGATTCGATGCTGTTCATGCGTGCTCTCATTCTTAAACGTTCTCTTCTGGAAAAAGGGGGTTGCTTCATTTCAGATTCAAAGCCTGAACAAAGTTAGCGCTGCCTTTTCAAGCGAATTTCCACAACTTTAGCTCACTTGTTTCGGTTGAAAAGGCGCGGATAAAAGGGAGTAAAGTTATCTGAATTGAAATGTTTCGGTGTACCTTATAAATTCATACCTTCTCTCACTCGAGTGCCTCAGAAAGACTTCTCTGTCTATTAGGTTCTCTGTGCTGTCGAGCGCATTTAGCGCGGACTCTATTTGTGAAGTTCATTTCTAGGCAAATGTATTCAGGGAGGGCGGCACATGAATAGCAGTGTGTGTCAGCCGGCCCTAATTGGGATTAAAGCACTTAAACCATATGCAAGAAGTGACAGAAATTCTCAGGTTTCAGAGGAGACAAACTTTTGCCCTCGGACGCAGTGTGAGATCATGGACTGGAAGAAAAAAGAACAACATTCTTTTGGATGTGAATATATGAAGATAGATTTGTAGTTTAGATTATAGGCCACATAATAAAATTAATACACGTTTTGGTGTATTTGTCAATTCACATATTCATCCATGTAAATATTACGTGCTATATTAATTTATTGATTGATTGTAGGTGTGTGTATCATATTTTTTTGCGTTGTGTTTTTATATTTTTGGAATTTCAATGATGTCATTATTATCTGTGTGTGACTTTCCAACTTTGCGATAGCTATACTATACACGGTGCCATGTGATGTGTGAAATTTGTTATTCTTATTCACATTCTTTATATATATATACTGTATATATACTGTATATATATATATATATATATATATATATATATATATATATATATATATACATACATATATGACCTTTTATTGCTTTTCTATTGTCTTTTTATTTACATTACTCATTTAATACGTTATTGTCTGTTTTAATTACTGTGACCCATTTCAGTTTTATCATTTGAAAATGTCTGGGTATAGTGATCTTTGTAAAGGATAAGTCAGATTTTCACTGTTATGTCTCTTTGGGATTAAGGTTAATTTTAATGAGTTGGACTCCTATTGACAAATAGGCTGTCTACAAAATTATTCAATTATTTGACATTTCGTGAGAAGATTTGCACGAAATTTCAGGATAATGTGAAATCTAATATTAACAGAAAATTTAGGAAGATAAAGGAGTGGCTAGGAAATACGAAGGTTTTGTGCAGTTTATTTACATTTTGGGGTTTATGTGTTCATGTGTAATGGTGTTAATTTAAATTTTCTGCATAATCCGGACAGGTTGAACGCTACAAACGTTTCTGTGCTAAGAAAACTGCATAGTACAGTCCATTATTTGTATAGGCTATTGCTTGCGGAAAACTGATACTGCGGTCATACTGATAGACAAAACACTGCACATCGTATAGAAGAATAACATCTAGGTCTCGGGGTTTTTTGTATTTTTGTTTTATTTTTAGATACTGTTCGGCGGTCGTGTAAGCACAGTTCAAGACCAGAGGCGGAAATGCTCTTGACAGGACCCTGGATAGCTCCCGGTCGCGTGGCTTTGGGAGTAGAAAGGTCGCCAGCAGCTCGGTCTAATGCAGTTAATTATATTTGTAATGCAAGAATGCTGGGCGTATTGGCTAGCCCTTTTCATGGTGGTGTGTTTCTTGGGAATTGAGAGACCTGGAATTTCTGTAGGTCGGGGGCGCATGGCAGGGACCAAATGTAAACTAATGATCTGAATCAGTGGCGGTCAGGGTAAGGAGACGGTTTCTCGGTTCCTCATTAGAGAGTGGGATTGACAGTTCTGGGTTTAATAATCTCCGGTCCATTTCTAGAAAGAATAAGAGTCTCGTATATTAATTACGCCTCTGTTTCGGGTGGAATGAGCTTGTGGAAATGATGGCCTGTGTAGTCGCTGGCTATTGATTAACTCGATATACATCTAAGTTCATTCCGTGAGTCATCTGGATAATTGTAGACAAGTCATATTCAAATAGCCCTCCATCCTGCCTTTGTTCTGGAAGCCGACTTTTCATTTCATGCAATGGTTCAGAATAGGCCTAGTAAAAAGCTAAACTTGCCACACACTCCTCCATCTATTGTCTTTCTGTGTGATCAACTGTGCCAGTTATTCAAGTCCAGTTACTGTTTTCAGTGACAGATAAAATTATTCCTAACATCTGAAGGATATATGTATTTTAAAAATCCAGTTTTCAATTTGTAAAGTAATAGATAATGACAGGAGTGTGGTGGCCTGCAACAGAAAGTTGAGTTCTTATCATAATTTTGCGCTTGATATATTACTACTTGTGTTCATTTGGTTTTGTCTGTAAGAATGTGTGATTTATGCATATCTAATGTTAACTTTTACCAATAGATACCATCCTTCACTTAATTTTTTACTTCATTATTTTATGTTACTTTAACCCAGGGATACAGTGGTAGGGCTGCATGATCTTTAACCATAAGGCCATTTCTTTCGGAAAGCCCTTCCAGGATTTCCATTTAATTTCTGAATTATATATTTTAAACATTGCCAGGTCTGTTTGCTCTGTGAATTTTAAATGCCTATACCCAAGGTTCTGTAATATTCTGAGTGTGCCCAAATCAACTAGTCTGTGCCCTTAATTGTGCAGAGGTCAAAGGACAAGGTCACTGTACCTGGCTGGACTGATAATGAAAAGTGCAGGAATTATCTACACATTCTCCCAGAGTGGTACGTGCTGTTCCTGTGGCCACTCGGGAGACTGGTCCTGAACAAGCTTCTGACCTGCATCCATTTCCCCTTCCCTGGTCAGGGCCTCCTAACTCCTCCATAGTGCACAGCCTGTAGCCTGGGGCGGCCTGTAGCGTAGTGGTTAAGGTGAATGACAGGGATTGTCTGCCAAATTCCATTAATGTAATGTAAAAGCACAGCATTGCTGCATTGAGCCCAGCTAGATGGCATCTTCAGGGCAGGAAACAGGTAGCAGGTAGCAACCTTACACTGAATGTAATGCTCATTTCAATTCAATCTTCATTTCAATTGCAATTGCTCCAGCAATATCTGTATTTCTAATGGTTAGAAATAAGCTGCCTGCTCAGAGTATTGAGTGTTTGGCGTATGCGGGAGATGGGCTCGCAGCCCATCAGTGGCAGATGGAGAAGGTGTGGGTGTGGATGGAATGGGGGCACGGAACGACTGCTTTACATCGCTTAGGAACACAGCGCGTTGGTATGACGGTCTGGATCGCTCGTGGCCAGAGAGTTGCTGTCAGGGTGATCTTCTCTGCCTCAGGTGGAATCCCCCCCCCATCCCTATCATATGTGGAGTTCAGAACTGAGGGAAAGAATATGACCCAATTTCATCAAGCTTATCGCATTTGCTGCAGGATTTTTTGCAAAAATCGCTCACAAATGTTCTTCATCACAATGATAGATAAATAAAGTTGTTGTGCACAAGAGATCTCATATGTCCCAAGTAAAAATAAATTATTTACAATTAAACTGCCTTTCTCTAGCGCTCTCTGTTGGAGGAGCCGTGGCTGTTGTATCACTATTGCAACCGATGTCCGTGGCCACTTGGTGACTAATGGTTCAATGTTATGCGAAGGACCAGAGGAACACATTTAGTAGATTGCTGATCACTTTATTTGTGCTTGTAGGCCAGCAGCAAAAGGCACGCAGAGGTGTTTAATATTTGTGGAAAAGCTACGCAAGGCAGGGTGGTGCTCGGGGTTCTGAGCCGAAGCTTGGCCCATGGATCCCGGGCTGTCAGCGGAAGGGCGGAGGCTTTAATCTTCGTCCGTGTCATCAGCTGCTCCAGAGATGGTGATAGTTCTCTCCTGTGTGTCGCTCTGCACGGTGTCATCTTCTGCCTTAACTGTTCTGAGATAAAAGAGGGCCGTAATTAAGCACTGAGTCTGCTCTCTTACTGTCTTCTATTGGACATTATCAACTATCATTGTTTTTATTTTAGAAAAGCTATTGTATACATGGAAAAATCTACCTGCTATGGGTTTATAGAACATATGTCTGTAGTGTACTGGTTAAGGTACATGACTGTCAAATGGCTGGGACCCGCAAGGTTGGTGGTTCGATCCCTGGTCTAGCCACAATAAGATCCGCACCACCGTTGGGCCCTTGAGCAAGGCCCTTAACACTGCATTGCTCCAGGGGAGGATCGTGTCCTGCTTAGTCTAATCAGCTGTATGTCGCTCTGGATAAGAGCGTCTGCCAAATGCCATTAATGTAATGTAATGTCTTTCATTGTTATTTATACATTATTATTATTGTCATGGTATATATATATGTATATATGGGTGTGTGTGCCCAGTGTTTCAGTGCAGCCTAAAAGCAAGCTACTGTCACCTGATGAGCACAGTCTTCCTCTCGGTCGTTTCCACGGCTTGTCCAGTGGAGAGGCTTTCAACGCCTCCCGCCTGGTCCTTTTCAGCAATTCCACCTCCGCTGCCACCGTCCTGGCCCACAGCTCCTCCACTGCCCACGGACATGCCCATCCCACCGCCCAATCCAAGGCCCACACCGCCGCCCATCCCACCGCCCAATCCAAGGCCCACGCCGCCACTCATCCCACCGCCCAATCCAAGGCCCAGGCCCACGCCGCCGCCCAGTCCAGCGCTCAGAACGCTCATGCCCCCGCTCATAAGAGACACGCTCTGCATCATGCCCGTCAGCCGCAAGTCCTCGCCTTCAATCAGTTTCCTGATGAAGAAGAAAACAGCACCAACAACAGATATGTCATCGATCCACTGGAACAGCATAGCCAAACTCACTATGGGTTCTGGAAGGGTTTGGCTTGATTCCATAGGAGAACCCTTTTTAGTTATTTAATATATTGGTGTGAAGTGTGAAGTGTGAAAACTAGTGTGTGTGAAAACTACTCCCAGACAAGAACCATTTTGCCTTTTGTCTATGGAATTAGGGTTCCTTTTGGAACTGTTTTACACACTGTACATAATAGGGGTACATATCAGTACCAGTTATAAACTGCACCAGCAGCTGGCACCACTGGACCAGTCCTGTGGCTGAGTGTACAGTGTCTTAATTTCAGATGGATAATTGTTTTCTCAAGTTTTAATACATGTGCATTCTTTAGTGTGACCCTTTAGTTTGTGATTAATCATTAAGGGGAATATTGAGTACACCAATCGAAGATAACGAGGAGTGGCTACCTCTGCTAAGCATTTCCTTGGGTATGATATAGTTATGGATATAGTTACCTGTATGTGGTGATTTCAATCTCCAAGGACATCTTGATGTTCAGTAGCTCCTGGTATTCACGAAGATGCAGCGCAATTTTCTCCTTGGTGGATTTCAGCTCCAGCTGCAGGCTATCTATCTTTGCCTGATACATATTTATATACATATATTTATGTATGCATGTACATATTGTCAAATGTATTTTATATTTATTTAGACCTAGCATTATTTATATTTAGAAAAACATAGACCTACTTGACCAGAATACACAGCTGTGATTTATTTCATTAGGAGAATTTCACAATTTCGTTATGGATGTTTATTAATGTCAAACCTCTAATTCCTCCAGTTCCTTTTTGTACTTCTCTTGCCTCTCGCGGATCTGTGCTTCCAGTGTCTCATTTCTGGTTTTTAGGCCGTCGAGTTCGCGGTCCTTATTCTGGAGCTACACAGGGCAAATTTGCTTCTCACTAATTGTTTCACTTTTGGTTTGTTAAAAATGATCGACTCATTTTAACGTTGCACCATAAGGAAAATCCCAGAAAAATAATCAGAGTATTATTTAAATCAAACATGTTTTACTGGTATTAACATGATTACTATAGCTATGACATCTTGAGTGACTCACGTCTTTCTTAACGCCAGAAATCTCCTCCCTGGCACTTCGAACGTTTCCAACGTGTCTTGTTGAAGCCATATTTAGGTCCTCAAATTTTGATTTATACCAAGAGTCCATCTCCTGTAAATTAGAAATATGTCAAATATAGATGTCGGACACTTGATTCAAGTAGTGTCTAATTTTCCTCTAGGCAAAATCATAATTCATCATTGGCTTAATTGTCCACCTCTAAACAACAATACCATACTAAAAACAAGGAACTTGTTACCGTTTGGCCTGCTTAAGGATAAGCAAGTTGGCCTGCTATACCTGTAAGTTCTTGGCAGCGATGCCGTCGTAGTGATCCTGCACTTGTTTGAGAGCGGCCCCGAGGTCTGGGACAGAAAAGGATGAATCGACTATGCCAGACGCTTTATATATTTGTCGCATCAGCTCCTCAATTTCCTAAAAAATAAAAGTTTATTATTATTATTGGCAATGATTGTTATTATTAGGCCTATTATTGTTGTTGTTATTATTATTATTATTATTATTATTATTATTATTATTATTATTATTATTATTATTACTACTACTAACATTTTGAGGGGAAAAAAAGAAACAGACTTTACAAAACGCTTTTACCTCCTTGTGAATCCGCCGGAGAAACTCAATTTCCACCTCCAAATTCTCCAGATGTTTCTCCAGAGCAATGCGTGCGGATGTAGCCGCGTCAACGTCCTACGAGCCAAGATAAGCACTGTAATGTCATGAAAAATGTGACTACATTTCAAGTAAATACCTGTGAGGATTCCATCCATCCACTGTAGCCCTATATGTCTCAATAACTTAAATGCAATTTGGGTTTAATATTTTACCAATTTGCCTGACACCCTGCCCCAGCCCTTTATACCCCTCCCGGACAACCAACTAAATTATTTAATATTATATCTTTGTTCACTGCGAGTGAAATTAAGTTTTATAATATTATGTAAATTAGGACAAAAGATAACCCTTTATTAGGCTATTGTGTTCTCTAGTCGATGGTGAAATATAAAATGATTATCATCAACGACAAACGGTATTCTTTCGGGAACAGTAGAGCAACGGTGACATTGACTCTCACCGGGCGGAAAGCTTCGATCTCCTCCTCAGCCTTCTTCCTCAGCTCCACCGCCTCCTCAAACTTCGCTTTGAGCATCTCGAGGTGACCCGCCATGGCCTCTTTAGCGGCGACAGCCATGTCCTGGGAAAGACACGTAATAGCCTATATGAAGCGTGCAAGACATGTAACCTATATTGTGCGTTCATATTGGGATCACCCCACATAGTAACATTTTAAACATACAAACAAAAAATAAATAAATAAACAAATAACAATAATAGCATATATTAAGCAATATGTATTCTAAAATATTAATAATAATATATCAGAATCATTATCAGAATCAGAACCTCTTAAAGGATTCTGATTTTCTGCATGTTTACACTAGGACTCGGAACTATACTGTCCTCTCAGGTCCTCTTTGCACTTGTTCTTGTGTTTAATTTGCACTTTGTTGTACGTCGCTCTGGATAAGAGCGTCTGCTAAATGCCATGTAATGTAATGTAAATTTATTATAGGCCTAAACAGGCTGTAGGCTACTTTCCTCCCTTCATGTAGGCTATAGGGCCATGGACCATAGCCTAATGTAGGTTATCGTGTATGTCCGTCTCGTTTATTGAGCATAGACTATGACTTTGTACATAGGCTTGTCGAAAACAATCTTGATACTAGGTTAGACAGCTAGTAGACACCGGGTTGACGTCTAGGATTTTTTTCGGGCCGAACTTTCTGAGTCAGTGAGGCAGGACGCTTGCGCGAGACAGATCATCAGTGAGGTAAACAAATCTTCTGTTGTGTGAACAAACGGCAGCTCTGTCATACCCGCTCCCTTCTCATCTGATCAGCGATTCTCTTCAACTCTCTCAGCTGTTCCTCGTAGAGCATCCGCAGACCTGACGGTCGTACGAAACGGCTGTGCAGGGCATCAATCTCTGTCTCCAGCAGCTTGTTCTGCTGCTCCAGTGTCCGAACCTTTTTAGAAGAAGGAATAAGGATAATAGATTATCCCATGTGCGGTGTGTGTGTGTTTGTGTGTGGTTAGCCTACTACATGCTGTACTATGCCCGATGACCATGTAACTGAAAGTAATGCGCTGTTCCTTCTCCGCTGCCAGAAGGCGCGTTCCGACACCGCGAGTCTGTGTGGCACACTCAAGCGTGGTAAAATCAGACAAATTCTGTCAAGGACGGACCCAGAACACAGCTACGTTTTCCAAACGTTGCCAACTACACATCAGAAAATATATAAATATGGTAGGCAAGAGAAAGGCCTTGCCTTCTCGATGTAGGCCGCCAGTCTGTCGTTGAGCACGACCATCTCCTGCCTCTCGCTGCTGCGTGTGCTGAGGAATTCCTGATTTTCGGCGGTGGCAGCGTCCAGATCTAGGGCCGCTCCGGCCCCAGCGCCGTAACAGATTGCTCCCATGGTGAAACTGCAATGAAAAAATATTTTTTTGTAAATAATCTGACATTCTGTGATAGGTACACAAATTGAGTCATGCATTTCTGCCACGTGTGTAGGCTAATTGTAGCCTATTTCCTTGTTTTCGGTAGGCCTGTTAGACATTTGAAAGAATATAAGGTGTTCACATTCGTCTGCACACTACATAATTACCAATCAAGTAATTGATTTTCTGGCGAACAATGATAATGAAAGAACTTGTTATTTAGCTGTAGATACCTTGCGCACAGCCCCTCGTGAGCCTGGAGGTAGCCTACTTGTAGAGAAATGAGTTCTTGTACATAAGGCTATGCGAGATCCATCTTACTGTGCCTATTGCAAAGCAGGTATAATCTGACAAAATAATATTTAGGGAATAAAGAAAAACATTTAACCTCAAAATTGTATTTTATTTTTTATTTTTTAAATATAAATTTGTAAATGTCGACACGGTTGCTCTTAATAGCAATTTCACATTTATGAATTTCGAATGAATTCACCTAAAGTTTGATTATTATTGTACCTTCTTAACGTGTTTATATGTTACATTACGCGCAGTAAGTAGGCTAAATATCCGTATGATTTAGCCTCTTTTTAAAGTAAAGACGGGGAACTGAGGGAAAATAAATTGATGAATTATATAGCCTGCAGAAACGTAATTTCTGGAGGTTGTAGGTTATCAACATCTCATCTAAAAATCTCATAGTATAATTGGTAGATATAGGTTAACAGTCAATGTAGTCAATGTAAACATTGCGCGTGGAACAATATTATTTTTCCAGTTTGATTTTCCATTAGATCTTTGGGCAAATCCTGTATTGGCTAATGACGACGAATAGTCGAATATGACAGACAAAATGTCGCTATTTGTGCTATCATACTTTTCAACATATATCTAGATATTTAGAAAACTGTTTTGAAATAAACTCTACTAATACAAAACCATATAAACATTATTATTATTATTATTATTATTATTATTATTATTATTATTATTATTATTATTATTATTATATAATTATTATTATTATTGCCTGCGTTCAATAATGATTAATGTTAAAAATAATAATTATAATCATAATAATAGGCTAATATTTGGTAAGTTTTTTACTGTTGTTATTAAATAGGTTTATTACCAGTTAAAAGCGAATTGCGTTTGAAATTATGTTTGCAGGTACATCTAACAGTTTTACTTTTTTATTTGACCAAAAATAGGCTATAACGGCTGAGATCAATCCTGCATCAATATGAATATAATAATGTAAAGTGTTAAAAATCATACGACGTTGAAAACCTGTGTTTTACTTTTTAATTAAATGAATACATTAATAAGAAAAATCAATAATAGTCTCCCTTCGGGTATTTTGCAATAATGCAAAACTCTATTGTGCCATACACTGTTAATTCTTTTTTTGCGATTTAGGTCTCGAAAAATTGTACATTACTTCTGCACATTTCAGATTTTTATACACTCAAAGATGACAGTATTTTGAAGTACATGTAACTTCAACATGTAACTAAAAGTACTTTTGCCAATTATACACAAAGGCTGCGGGCCTACTTGATAATATTACGTGCAACCACTGTAATTTTGAAAGTAAATCCAATTATACATTTTTGAGTGTAGCTGGAGATGTAATTATTTGTTTTCCACCTGCTAAATGTATCATTTAATTGCATGTATTGATTCTAAAATTAATACTTATATGCCTATATATTTGCTAGTCAATGCAGATTAAGGGTAAAAGTTTTTCGGTGATGCACGTGCTCAGGAGGGAATTAGAAACAGATAAATTTATCTCAAGTGAATTAAGCTCTAAATGTGAATCAGTACGACAGGTGGTAGTGTTCGATTTTGATCTGGTCAAGGTTTTTAGGAAAAATTTGGTAACGCACAGTATTCATTATTCGCGAAACCCACGAAATTATATGGAAATAATAATTTACTGTGAATGCACTATTAAACTCTTGTCCTTTGGGTACCATACAGCTGGCAATCATACAGTGACAGGTTATGGAATTAGTGCTGGAGATATAGGCTCAATGCTTGATCTTTTTGCTGGGCTGGGATGACCTGTTAAATATTTATTTGATGGTATTGTAACAAGACTGTTTAGAAAAGATAGTTTGCGCCCTTCCCGTCTTGCTTTTTAGCGTTAATTGTATTCCGGTTAGACAATGCCTGCAGGCTGTACAGTGTTTTTGCCATCCTATTTCAGATGTTTTGCGTGCTGGTAAACAGCCAAGTTAAAATCATAATTTGTACAATACAGCACATGGTGATCAGACCTGTTTGAGTGCTGTTTGACTGTTGGGGTCAGGGGACACTGGTTCTGGGCTGACCAGGATCCGAGGCTCCCAGTCCCAGTGTCACTGCCTATACGGATCCTGTTCTGTTTCACATATTTCACTCGTCTTTTGGTGTACACTCACAGAGCACCTTATTAGACATTTATTAGACTTATTTTTTTTACTTCTACTGCTGTAGCCTATCCACTTCGAGTTATGATGCGCTGTGTGTTCAGACATGCTCTTCTGCATACCACTGTTGTAATGTATGGCTATTTGCATTACTGTCACCTTCCTGTAAGCTTTGGCCAGTCTGGCCATTCTCCTCTGGCATCTCTCATGAACAAGGTTTCTGTCTGCAGAATTGCTGCTCGCTGGATTATTATTATCTATTTTAGTTTTTTTTGCACCATTCTTAGCAAACTCTAGAGACTAGTGTATGTGAAAATCCCAGGAGATCAGCAGTATCTGAGATACTCAAACCATCCTGTCTGCACCAACAATCATTCCACGGTCAAAGTCACTTAGAGCAAATTTTTTACCCATTCTGATGGTGGATGTGAACATTAACTGAAGCTCCTGGCCCATACCTAGTGATTGTATACATTGCACTGCTGCCACACAATTGGCTGATTAGATAATCGCATGAATAAGTAGGTTTAATAATAAAGTGCTCGGTGAGTGTACCTATGGCACCTGTAGGAGGACAGACAGGTGTTGTATGTGCACGTGTCACCTGGTGGCATGGGCGTGTCCTACCTGGCCATGCGGGGACTGCGTGTGCTGGAGACAGTCCTCCGACCAATGGCCTCGGCTCGCATGCCGGTCGTCGCGGCGCTGCGGGAGTAGCTGGCCGAGCGGTGGCAGGCCTCCCGGCGGGTGGGGGAGGGGCTGGTCACCCGGACGTGGTACGAGGAGGCGCCGCTGCCCTCGAAGTGGCGGCGGTAGGAAGAGATCCTCTCCGGGCTGTGGCTCATGGCGACGGGGCTGCTTCTCTCTGCTTCTCGTAGTGAAACGGGGGTAAAGCTCCACCTGGACGCTGTGTGCTGCTCTCTCGCACCCTGCCCCGGCCCTTTATACCCCTCCCGGACCCTGCCGTGAACATGAGCCGGCCCCTGTGGAATCTCGAGAGTCCGCTTCAACACACAGCCCAGACACCCCCCCTCAGATATCTGTCGGGGCCTTGTCAAAAGGGCCTAATCGGGTAAAAATAGCGTGGGTTAGCGTCACAGGCCTATTAGGCATTAGGTGCCGCTGTGATTTGATGTGCTCTGATTTGACGGGGGTTTAATTTAATATCGAGTGCGGCCAGGAGCGACCTGATGAGGTCATTCTGCTAGGGACGTCTGTTGCAGAGATTTGACATAAGTGGTCATTAGTTGGTTTGCTCTTATGAAGAAGAGAGAGGGCAAAACACGAGGGCTGAAATGAGCTAGTGTAGCCTGCGAGTTAATGAGGGGGTATGAGGGATGTCAGGGGGTATGTGCCTGGTGTAGCTGAGGAAAACCAGTGGAGACAATGGCAGTCTGCATTGTGCATACACAGACCACACAGTGATCCGGGGCAACTCAGACCTAATGCAGTGATCTGGGGCCACACAGGCCCAATGCAGTGATCCGGGGCCACACAGACCCAATGCAGTGATGAGGGGCCACTCAGATCCAATGCAGTGATCTGGGGCCACACAGACCCAATGCAGTGATCAAGGGCCACACAGGCCCAATGCAGTGATCCGGGGCCACACAGACCCAATGCAGTGGTCAGAGGCCACACAGACAGATTTTGTGACTAGTTTGCAGGTTAAGTATGATTTCCTGATTTCCAAAGGGAAAGCTTGCAAATTATGAAATGTAATTATTGCTCTTTATATGATTTTAGAGGTGGGTTCCAGACAAAAGTAAGGATTTATGTTTGTTATATCTGAGTACATCACAGTCCTTGAGATTTGTGTGGGCTGGTCATGTAGGGGATTTGTAAAAGAATGAACAGTCATTGCCGTTACATTCTTGTTTTATCAAGGGTATTTGATTATTTAAAGCAAAATGTTCTGATAAATCAAATTCTGACAAACCTGCATATAATAAACATAGTGTAGTAAGTTTGACCACATTTAACTTTTACAAAGATATCAGTTGTACCCAAATGATAATTTTTGGGTTAAATACACATGCCTGCAGTCCTCATGTAATACATAAAGGTATGTCTTTAGTTTTCAACTAAAATACATGCCCAGGTGTATTCATTTGGCAGAGGCTAGCCAACGGAAACCATTCACAGTGGTCAGGTGATCACACTGCAGCTGTTAAGTGGTTGTGTTTTTTTTTTCCAGGGAGTCCATGTTGGAACCTCTGAATGGGCAGGCATGCCTCACCTCTCAAATGTAACCAAACCTTTAAATGAGCTCAAAACATAATGAGCTATGCTGACCTGTTTACCTTTAGGGATAATGTTAATTGACTGAAGAACTATTGTTAATGGAATAATAAATTAATAATAAAAACTTGGTAATGTTTCTAAATATATTGAGATTCAAAGGTGATTTCATAGGTGAGCTGTCATTGGGCTATTCTTGAGCTGTAGGCATTCAGCTTTAACACCTTTAAGAGGAAAATATGAATTTAAGCACTGTTGTGCTCCAGGTGAAACAACATACTTACCTCTCAAAACCATGCAGCATGGCCACCGATAAGATTTACACTACATATGAAAATGTGGCTGTATAGGCATTTCATTTCAGTGCAGGGCACAATGGTGAAAATGGCAAGTACACTATGTTCTATTCCTGTGAAGTTGAAAGGTGTAATTTTGCGATATGGACTAAATATTTCAGCTGTGAATGTGAGAGGGAGACTTGTATAACATCATAAAGCATGTAAGAGATTGGTCTCTCAGGGTCGAGCACAGGTGTCAAACTCCAGTCCTGGAGGGCCGCAGTATCTGCTGGTTTTCGGGGTGTTCAGGTAGCAGGTGATTGAAAGGAAACCACAAAACCCCACAGACACTGGCCCCCTGGGAATTCAGACTGACAGGGAGGAGGGTGTAGGACAGGATTTGAAGGTTGACATCTGCCTACGATTTCACACCTTGCATGTAAGGAGGATTTTTGTACAGTGGTTTGGAAAATCTATTATAATGGATGAAAGATATGGCAACTGTAAAACATGGACTAGTTATCATCATCATTATTATTATTTTGTCGGCATCACTTTTTCACTCCTTACTTTTGATCTACTATGCACTTTTAATCTGAAAAGTGCTTGATATTACTATTTCATTGTCTTCATCACTTGGATAGAGTATTTTTTATTGAGAATAATCATGTACATTAAAATAAATGCCTTCAAAATGGATCGTCTTGGATGAGAAAGACCAAACATCTGATAAACAACCTGGTAGGGGAAAGGGAGTGTGGTTAGGCTGTGGGTGAGAGATGAGGTAATTCACACAGAGAGAAGACCCAAGATGACACCAACTCCACATGCCTTTGTCCCCGGACAGAATCCCAAATGAGTTGGCTGCCTGCAGTACTGTGGGATGTAACATGACTGTGTGGATTCTGCCTGCCAGTGTGTGGTGGTGAGGACACGCTGATGACCAGTTTCCATTATCTCAATGTCTCTCTCCCCATTTTACCAGGTTCCAGCATGTATTTCTTGGCAAGAGGATAAATTATTACAGGAATCCCTTTACCACCCTGCGAACAACACTTCACACCAGAAGGCTTCATTCGCCTTTCGTGTCATCAGAGAGACATGCATTATGCAGTGTTGCTGCCTGCTGCTCTCAGTTCCAGCTGATGTTAGTAATTAAGTTTGATTAATCTGTTGAATAAATATTTGACATTCTTCATTATCAGCTTTATGTAACTTGTGAAATCAATGTAATGTGTGAGGCGTATGCAGTATTAACTGAGTTGTTAGCTTTCCATTTTATTATCTGCCCTTTCTATTATCGGTCTCACTTCAGTTTATTTGTTACACTACTTGTTATACACCCCTTTAAGGCAGGTTAATACTGTCACTCGAATGAAATCACAGAATGCTTATTGACTATGGTTGTTGTTTAATTTAAAATATATTTAATTCTTGAAGTATAAACCGAGTGTCACTGCGACCAGCGATGTCACCCAATGGAGTATAAACCAGCCTCTATACATATACTCTTTTGTGTGATCAACTTTTTACAACTAATTGCTCTTAATTGAGTTAAGAGAATAGAGCATGGGTTTGACTTTGCTACATCATGTTGATATTAAACATGTCTCACTCACAAAATGTGTTTGCTATGTGTACTGGCAGAGTTGGTACTGGGTGGTATACTGGGTCCCTGACCAACAGGGGTCACTAGTGATGAAAGAACTGAGGAATACTCAGAAGTCAGCACAGGTCAACACAGGCTCCATTCCATCCAAGGCCATGGGGTTCATCCATGCATGAACTGAATGAGAATGAGACACCCATTTAATAAATAACTGACCCAATTGCTTGGAACCAAAAAATGAACCAACTGCAATAGATGGCACATTAACAATACATGCTGTTGTGAGTGGAGACACGGCAATATTTATCATTACATGATAATATATCATTTTTTATTAAATGCAACTCAAACAAAAAAAAATGAGTACAATTTACAGAATGAAAGATTATGCAAATCAAAACACATGTTTTTTAAAAAGGACTCAAAAGATGCATAACCTCAGTCAAATACTGTATGTGTGTCGATGTACAATTGTGTGAATTTTAACTAGATTATAACTTATTATAAATAATTTGTATTAGATATTTTTATTGAATTTGTCCCAACACTGGGAATAAGGTCAGAAATGACAGATTGTATCAAAAAAAATTATTTTGTTAATTTAGAGCCAGGACAGTTACTGTCATTATATCAAATAAACTGAAATCAACTGACCCCATTTAAAGAATATGATTAAAGTAGATGGTTTATTTTATGCTGTCCTTTATTTTCTTAATTTTCGAGAACCAATGATGGCACCAGGTACTTAGGTATTTGGTGAAAGACACTTCAGTGTTTCGGCTGATTATTTGCCCAGTCTTGCCATCCACCTGGATAATGCTGTACACTGTAGAGAAAAAAAGGGGGGGAGAAGGGGTGGCAAGAGAAAAGAGAAATAGTAAAAAACATGGCAACTTAATATCCAGGAGAATGGTCTAAGAAAACTGATAAAGAAGCATCCGCTTGGCAGAAGCCATCCACATTCTGGGAAATGCACTTTGTTACCTCCATAGGAACACAGCTGTCCACTGACCTCTGGACCTCTGCCTAAACCAATTGAACGGCTACCTCCATTTCATCAAAGTAAAACCACTTCCAGGTGACACCAGAACCCCGACAGAAAGAACGTTTCATCAGCTCTAGGCACTGTTTGTCCAACAGTGACTTTCCACCCAATCACAGTGACTTAGCATTTCATGGCACAGGCACCCAAACTGCACAATGCCCTGCCTGGCAATGTTAGAAATGCACAGACAGTCTCCAAAATGACATTGCTTTAAAACACATTTTCTAAAAAGTACGGTAAAATTACATTTTATATTTCCATATTTATTTGCGGCACCAAGTGCCCTCAGTGCACAGGCACCCTATTTTATTTTTTGCTTTGTGCATAAATGAATATACTTTTCAGAAGGTCGATATTTCTATATTATACATAATTTTTTTGATTTTTGATTATGTAATATTCAAATATTTTGAGATACTGGATTTTTTATTTTCATGAGCTATAAGCTGTAATCATCAAGATTAAAACAAAAAAAAGCTTGAAATATTTCACTATGTGTAATGAATCTATAATATATGAAAGTTTCACTTTTCTAATGAAATTACGGAGAAAATGTAACTTTTCCACGATATTCTAATTTGCACCTGTATGGGTAAATTTTACTGAAAATATCAGAGCTAAAATGTTTATGGTTGTCCCCATGATGCATTGCAACCAACATGCAAAATTCCAGTGTCCAGCAATACCAGAGAATACACTAGAGAAGGTGGATTTAAGCTCAACACAGATACAGACCCATTCATCAAAACATAAAAAACACAATAATAATATTTATGTCTTATGCAATTGTATTTTCATTATACAATCGACAAAAAAAGCTTACAAATACAAAGACCTGACATAACGTGAAATAATTTGGTTTCTCAGATTGACGGCTGAATCAAGCATTTGCAGTGTGCTTCAGTTAAAAGAGAACTTCACTCACTTGGAGTATCCTAGAGAGACAGCTGTGTCCAGGGCTGTTTTACTACGAATGCCAGCCATGCAAGAGAAGACGATGTTGTCAGAGTGAGATGGCTTTTCCCTTACGTATTTCTCCTTGAACTCCTCTGGGGTGAGCTGCAAAGCCTGATTCACCTGTCCAACTGCAGTAACACAAGACCAGTATTCAAAGTCACCCTGCAGAAATCTCACTGCAGAGCACGTTTAGAATCATGGCTGAGGATATAACTTTTTAAGGAGTCCCGCAGGTGTGTAGGTACTACTTCATTATATTTGTTTATTATTAAGGACCCAAGCACACCAGAAAATGTAATAAAATATATAAATAAAAATATAAATTGGCCACAGTGGCGGATTAATTGACCAACTGGATATTATGTCCAACTGGACATTTCAACTCACGAGGAATATTTACTGTTCCAGGAATGTTTCCGTGTTCTCGGAGTTCCCACGGTTCACGGACATCGATGACCACACCGGTCCGACTAGCGAGTAGCTCCTTTAACTGCTCACGGGAGACATTGATGTCCGTTTCCGATGTCGAGGAATAACTGCGCAACAAGTTTCCCCTGCTTAAGGTCACATTCGATGCTGTGGAGAAAGTACATTGAATGTCAGTCTAAAAAGAAACTACGTTTCCTTTGTCAATGTGTTTGACAGTTAATAGCCGTTTAAGTAGGCCGTTATATTTAAAGTTAGCAAAGTCAGAGCATCCATGAAGCTAGTGCTACGGACCGTGGGTTTTTTTTCAGCCGGGCGATTCGCTTAACGTTACGTTAGTCGCTCACGACACTGTATCCCTGTAACTACAAGGAAATCAAGGCACTAATTCCGATGTCAGCAAATCGCTGGCAAGCATGTAGGAAAGAACTAGAACGAGTGACAACACTCACACGACACATAAACGGATCGGATCGAACAAGAGGAACAAGGCACAAGTGATCTTCTAGTTCTAGGGTAGCCGAGTGCAATGAAATTCCTTTTCGGCAAAATAAGTGGAAGTATTCTGGTTAGCCTGGAGCATTCTTTTAAAGCCATCATGATCATGTTTTTAAGGAAACACTACACCACTAGAACAGAGGTTGACCGTCCACAGTTCGCAGCTTTTCTTCTTTCCGTTTTGTTCGGCGGACTGAACACCTTCCGATGCATTACCGCCACCTACTGAATGTATTTCTTTCTTATGTCATGACAGCATTCATATTGACCAGCCTTTATTCCAGTTTAATATGGGATACTCATCATGAAAAGGCAAAAAAATGACTTTCAGGATGTACTGAAAAGCTGAGAACTTGCTCCTGAAAAGACGATCTTCATTCTAAACAATATTTGTCTGGAAAAAAAGGACATAATATTTGTATGTGCTAAGAATGAAATTGATAATGAAAGAAAATGTATGTTTGTATTTTATATGGGAAATATTTACTAATTTATTCATACATGCAAATGGACCTAGAAGAAGCCGGGTAAACAACAACTGAAAATAGAATTTGGACATTATTTTAAGACATTACAAAGACTGGAAAAACAGAAAAACAGTTAAGACAATAAACATTCATAAAACCTTGAACATAGTTTTGTAACTTTTTTATACTCATTTCGGTACCAAATTGTATTGTATTTGTATTTTTGTTCTGGAATAAAAATAATGAATTTTAAAAATGGTGCCTTATGGAAGTATCTGCATTATGGTTAATCTTTTTGTGCTTCCGTACTGCGTCACATATTGTCTTTTGCAATGTGACCGTGGAGTGGCCTGACAGGGGTGTGAGATCTGTTGAATTGCGAAACCGAAACCAATATTTTCTCATCTGTCTTCCCTCAAAATATCCGGGATGTAAAATTAATTCACTTCTAAATATACATTGAAGCTTAGAATACCAGTCCAACTATTCTAATTAATAATTCACCGCAACGTACAAACTAACAAAGCTAGCCAGCGAGCTAGCTAGCAAAAGAGACAGTCAGCACCAGAAAGGTAAGCAAGCAGCTAACTAGCTAACGTAGAAGGTTATCGATAGCCACTTTAGTCAGGGAAAATGCAGTTAAACTTTTATCAGCGAAACAACTCGTTGACGCTGATTGTTGCTAGCTAAGGTTAGCTTAGTCGTTCAATTTAACCAATTTAGGCAAAACTAACGGTAATCTATCTCCCGTAGCTGTAACGTTAGCTAGCCATTTTTTCGCGAGGGACACCAAGCCAGCTTTAGATCACCAAGAAAAAACGTTAAAACTTTATGTTTAACTTCAAAGTTATCGTTGGTCTTAACGCTACCTAGCATTGCGGCATAAAAGCAACTTTATAAGCAATTGTATACTGTATAATGTTTGATTTCGCTAAACAGCTGGCTAGCTATCTTGTTAGCGAGGAATGACTGTCACCTGGCTGTCAATCTAGGATAGGAAGCTGCCGTAGCGTTAATTAGCTGAAAAGGAATAAATATGTAAAATTGTTAAGTTAACGCTTTTCTTCATCATGTGTGTCGTTGGCGATTTCAGCTTCATAGCGAAAATGTGAAGGATGTAATTACGTTGACGGCGATAGTGAAGGGAAAAATACGGCTTCAGAGCAGAAAACCACAGAATAGACATTAGTTCCTGTTCGGGAGCTAGCGTAGCTACCGTTAACTAGCTCACCTACTCCCTAACCAGAGGGATGAACCTAGTTGTGAGTCAGGAACATTCCATGTTGACACTTCTTGTTCATATTTAGTTTCAATAATGTTTGTATGGACTGAGAGTCTGTGGCCATTATGGTAACTTTTAGAGAAACTCTGAAGATAGCCAAATTGTCAGTGATGTTTTGATATGGGGCTGACAGTTCGCAGATCTACTATCCCAGAATTTGCTGAACATGTTGGTTAAAACAATGGATGATTTTCTGGTGGCTCTGCACTTCAATTTAGTAAAACTTTATTGCAGATTGATTCTTGTATAGCTAAGAAATTTAGGCACATAAGCTTGTGCAATAAAAAAGATAAAAGACTTTGAGATATTGCTCAA
Source organism: Conger conger (assembly GCF_963514075.1). Classification (NCBI taxonomy): domain Eukaryota; kingdom Metazoa; phylum Chordata; class Actinopteri; order Anguilliformes; family Congridae; genus Conger; species Conger conger. The sequence continues at coordinate 59,104,553 of NC_083760.1, read as the reverse complement.
TAGGCTTATAAAAACAAAATTGGTATCTCCTTCTATTAAAAAATCTGTGAAGTATAGCTAACAAACTATCACTGTCAGCCCTGTGGACAATAATTTATTATGCAGTAAAAAAACATTTATCTTTGTCACCAGAATATATGTTATAGAAAGGATTATTCTGAAAACTTAAAGTGTAGCTAACAGTAAGCTTTTAAGATCCTCAAAAAAGACCCTTGGAGTTAATGTATTAATCAACATGTTTAATGAATATGTCCATATGTACATTTGGTGAGTATAAATGGTGAAACACTCCTCCTTTGTCCTCCCTCCTCAGTTATCTGACCCCCTAGAATGATAACTGTTTAATATTATTATTGCTGTCACAGTGAAACGTAGAAATGGTATCCAAGAACCCAGGAGTCCCGTACAATAGAAGTCTAAAATCTGTATGCTGCCATCTGGCCTAGGGTGTTGCACAATTCTATCCTTTCATGTGGTAAAAGAATCCTGTTCAATTTGATCCACGTTCCAAGGGGACGATTCTCTTTGACGCAGACAGGTCTCAACACACTTCGGGTGTGACCCAGGCGGGTTTGTCTCCCATTAGCAGGTACCAATGCGGCTAAAAGACCCATTTTCTCTAAAAACCGCCGACATGACGAAGCGGACAAGCAGGCCGAAAAAACCTCGTGGAGAGGAATCTTCTGACGAAGTCAGTGGTAAGAATCTGGTTCCTTCTGGTTTCCGCATGTCTCTTTCCTCATCAGAAATACAGCGCTTTTTTATGAAGCGCCTACACCAGGCAAAGGTTTAATGTAACAGGAATGCATGGACTATAATGTTTTATCACAATTGAAGAAATTCACTTTGTCACCAGAAAGAGACATAAAATGTAGCCGAGTATACACAGAATAGGTGTTGCATACAAATAGCAATCAAGGCAGAGGGGTGACACCATTTGATCATTAATTTAACATTGAATGAATCCTGTTGATTAATTTATCTCATTCATTTGACTCAAAGATAACATTTTAACCTTTCCTGTGTGCTAACAATTATGCATAGAAGGAGCCTCTTTCCACCAGCAGTGAGGCTCTGTATGGAGTGCTGTCTATCTTGGTAGATGCAGACGTACCTCTGGCCTGTTTAGCCTACAATGATACCATTGTGTTTCTTGTGAAGGCACTTGTGTATAAGCAGCTGACTGCAGCGTGCATATATGCTGAGTTCTATGTGTGATTTAGGACCTTAAAAATGTTTAGAGTCAAAGTGGATGCAATTTATTATTTGTTTTGTTCAATAATAGCAATTAACAATGGTGCAGAATGTGAGTAGTGAAATGGCTATATGCAAGTATAGTGATGGGAGGTTGTGTCAACAAGTCTCCTTGAACCATTCAATTTTTCCCACAATATACCCAAAGATTAAAGGAAAGCATCAAATCTAGACACAATCGCAAAATGACAGTAGCGTCATTGATCCTGCTTACGTTATCTCTGTATGCTTCTCAAGCCAGTTTAAACTTTGTAGTACAGCTCATCAATGAAGCCAACATATTCCCCATGACACTGGCTCTCCAAAACACTGAACGTGATTACACTGTTTATGGAAAACCTAATGTTTACATAATGCTATTTCAGCTTGTTGGGGCAGTCTGCAGAGGCAGCAGAATGATTGGCTCAATAGTGCTCAATGTGTAAGCATTGTCTCTTTATCAAATCCTTGCTGACACCCTGTCAGCACAGCAAACACAGTCTGTTCTCCTTTCGTGGTTTGATAAGGGACCCAATGTAAACCACCCTACACGCCTAATTGTTTGGCCATTACCTGCTGCAGGGTTGACGTGCCAACACGTGAGCAAGGCAGTGGACCTGAGCTCAGTGAAGAAGGCGGTCATGCAGGGCCTGTGGTCCGTCTGTGCCGAGTGCCTGCGGGAGAGGACTGTGCACGATGGCGATTCCACGGGTGCTTTCGACATCCTCCTGTGTCTCAAGTGTGGCTTCCAGGTCAGTCACAATCTCTTTCAACAGGGCTGATGCAGGGGGTGGTAGTGTGGCATTTTGGTTATTCCCACAGCCCTAAGGGTTTTTAATGATAAGATCCTTTACTGAGTTTAAATTCTTCATTCAGAACATACTCAGTGAGCAATTTATTGGGTATTTATTTTAGGCTGTTTTTTTTTTGTTTTTTTTTGCTGTAGCCTATCCACAGGTTTGACGGGTTGTGTGTTCGGAGATGCTCTTCTGCATACCACTGTTGTAATGTGTGGTTATTTGTCTTCCTGTCACCTTCCTGTCAGCTTTGACGAGTCTGGCCCTTCTCCACTGACCTCTCTCATTAGCGAAATGTTTTTGCCCGCAGAACTGCTGCTCACTGGATGTTTTTAGTTTTTCGCACCATTCTCTACAATCTAGAGACTGTTGTGTGTGAAAATCACAGGTGATCAGCAATTTCTGAGTTACTCAAACCACCCTGTCTGGCACCATAAAATCATTCCACGGTCAAAGTCACTGAGACATTTATCACATTTCTTCCCCATTCTGACATTTGGTCTGAAAAACAGCTGAACCTCTTGACTACATCTGCATACTTTTATGCATTTAGTTGCTGGCACATGATTGGCTGATTAAAACAAGCTGGTGTACAGGTCTACCTAATAAAGTGCTCACTGAGTGTATATGTAGACATGATGGATATTAGATAGGCAGTTCTCTCTTTTTCACCCTCTCTCCCATCTCCCTCTTTCTCGCCTGCAGGGTTGTAACCAATCAGAGGGTCAGCATGCCACCAAACACCAGCAGGCTTTGCACCCAGAGTCCCACTGCATCACCGTGAGCCTCAGCACGTGGAGGGCCTGGTGAGCCATAATGTCTTTAAAGCATTTAAACAATGTTTATTCAACGCACATAATTCCAATGGTTGAACAACTGCAGCTAAACTTAACCCTTAAGACTTAAGTTGGCCCAATACATCATCGTTCATTTCTGAATCTAACTAAATGTTTGCTCATATATACAGTTGTACACAAATGACATACATACAACTTACATAATTCCAAGCATGCTACCATAACAACGCTCTTCACAAAACATCTGTGAATGTCCGGAATTAAAATCAGTCAGCAGCAATATTCATGTTCTGTCCACAAATTGTAATATGTTGAACTGAGACCTAATAGTTTCTGTTCTTCTGGCAGGTGTTTTGAATGCAATGAAGAATTGTCCACTCACTGCAATAAGAAGGTTCTGGCTCAGACTCTGGACTTCCTACAGAAGCACTCAACGAAGACAACCTCAGGTACAGCACAAATCGCAAATGCTCTCTTCTAGTGCTCAGGTACAGTACACACAGGGTTCTGTGCTCAGGTATAGCACACTCAGGGTTCTGTGCTCAGGTATAGCACACTCAGGGTTCTGTGCTCAGGTATAGCACACACAGGGTTCTGTGCTCAGGTATAGCACACACAGGGTTCTGTGCTCAGGTATAGCACACTCAGGGTTCTGTGCTCAGGTATAGCACACACAGGGTTCTGTGCTCAGGTATAGCACACACAGGGTTATATATGAGATCTTATGACATGACCCAAGGGACAACATTATATTTTTTGGAGGTTTTACTTTTGTGAGGCAATGCTAAGTTCTGAATACGTCATTCAGACGTTTACAACAATCAAAGTGCCATACGTCACAATAATTCATAATGCAGAACGACCCCGAACTGATCGTTGAGCCGAGCAGATACCGACATTGTAACCCTACTAAATCAGGACCGTGGGAGTGAAGTAAAGAACTGTTCTGGGCTTTACTTGGTACAGTTATGCAGCTACCTCAGTAATCTGCTTCATGAAATAGCCCCCCAGGAGTCTGTGCTAGGCTAAACCCCTTTTCAAATAAGATTGGACACCCTGGGTTTAACCCAATTAGAGAAGCGCTTCATCAAAATGTGGCTCTTGGCAGTCACTGGGATCACTGCTGCACGCCTGCCCCCCCTTGTGGCTAATGCCAACAGCTTCACATATTTCACTGTTGACTGACTTTGTATGGCTAGGACTGGAATTGTGCTGCATCTTGCCAGGAAAAAATATTAAAATATTAAAAAATATATTTATGTCATTTTTAATATTTACAATGATTTTCACACACAACAGTCTCTAGAGTTTGCAGAGAATGGTGTGAAAAACAAAAAACATCCAGTGAGCAGCAGTTCTGAGGGCAAAAACGTGTTGTTAATGAGATCAGAGGAGAAGCTGACAGTAATGCAAAAAAGCACACATGGCAACAGTGGTATGCAGAAGAGCATCTCTGAACACACAACATATGATACCTCTAAGTGGATGGGCTACAGTAGTGTCTTGGCACTGATTTATGTTTTTGCTAAACATGCGCTATGCTAAACTGAACACCGTCTCAGAGCAATGGCATGTAAAAAGAAAAGTGTCACAAGATGCTGAAACAACATGGCCTGGCCTGTTGTCACTGCTGGGAATAAATGCTGGTTTGTACTGTGGGTTGGAATGAATCAATTATGAATGAATCAACTGCCACCAATGTGTCCCTCCCACCTGGATATGCACAGAAGCTATTTTGGATCAGAACACTCATGAGTCATTGCGTATCAGCGATTTGGAATTGCCCAGGGACAGATTCCCTGCCAGAGTGGAAGTTTAGGCCAGGACTGCCTGCTGTACGTGTGCCAAAGTATCTTCAAGCACCGCAGTGGGCCAATTAATGTCCGGTGTAAAGTTTCACCTTTAAGGTCTAGTCCCCTGTAGGCTGTAGCACATACCCATCACTACACTTGGTCAGTAGTTTTCCCTGTCCGCAGGGAAAGTGCCCCCTACTGGCCCACCAACATAATTTCATATAACATTTTAGCCATGTGTCTCTTTCAAACACATACTGTGCACCACCCGACTTGGCGATTTAGTTTAGTTAGCTGTTTTTATATCGCTTAATCTGTGTTACCTATGAAGATTTACTGTACATATTCTGTATTATGTAGTGATGTCTACTGTACGCGGTGGGCATTATGTTGTGTTTACTGGATACAGTGGGTATAGTGACATGTATTGTATACACTAACAGTTATATACATTGCACGTGGTATTTACTCTGGACAGTGACAGTGGGATTACAGTGAAGTGTACTATATACAGTGGGCATTATATAGTGTTAACTGGAATAGGTGTTACAGATTGGGATTCTTGATCTAGTGGTCTTGTATACAGTGGGACTTACTTCATGGTGGGTATAATATGGTGTTGTGTACTGGCACAATGGTACAATTATTATACAATGAGGTTTACTGTGTACAGTGGATACTATGTGCACTGGATACTGTGGGGTTTACTATATACATTACTGTATAGTGGGTAATATGCTGTGTAGTGCACTGGTTACTGTGGGGTTTACTATATACATTACTGTACAGTGGGTAATATGCAGTGTAGTGCACTGGATACTGTGGGGTTTACTGTATAAATTTGTATCTATGCGGGTTGTTCATATCGCTGAAACATAACCAACACAAACTAAGGCACAGTAAGTGGAGTAATACACAGCTGCCATGTAATAGAAGCTGAAAATGTGTCTGAACCCAGAATGCATCGCCCCCCCCCCAAGTGACAGTAAATACATAATCATGGCCAGATGGCCTGATTGACATCTGAAATCTTTGGGCCACGGACGGCAAACGCAACGCGCCCCGAACAGGCGCGGCACCCGGACGGCCCCCCGTCATTCCCATCATGCCCCGGGCCGGGCGACGACACCGTCGAACCTGCGCGGTTCTCCGCGGCGGCGCGCTGCTCGGGACGAGCTCCCACTGTGCTGGAGAGCCGCGGCACCAGGCGGCCCCGCTCTCCCGCCGCGTCCCAGCGCCCCCTCCTCCCCTCCCCACGCCGCTCTTCCGCCCTCTGAGCCCGTCAGACCCGGGCCGCCGACGGGACCGCTGCTCCAATTACGTTACTGCTGCCTGGCCGCTCTCATTAATGCCATTAGCCGCTCGAGCGGCGCTCCCTGGCCGCGTTCCCTGAAGAACCGGAGCAGCTGTGCCCAGTCCAGACCGCGTCCCGGGCCTCGTGTCCCCGGCACCTCTGGGACCCCCCGCACCCCCCTCAAAGCCGGCCTCCTGGGATCCGGGGCCCCGGGTTGGACAGGGACGTGGGGTTGGAAGGTGGGGGGGTAGCCAGGCTCTGCAGCTGCAGTATGAGGCCCCCGCAGTGCGTTACACTGAGAGCCGGCGTGCTCCTAGCGCCGCTCCTCAATGCCCGTCACGTGGACACGTGGTGGCGGCCGACAGCCGGCCGTCTGCGAACGGGGCGCTGAGCAGCTCGCCTAACAGGTGCAGGGTCTTAATATTTACCAGAGAGAGATAACCTGAATCCCACTGGGAGAGATGTGAACTGCCACGGACAGTACGCTGCTGTTAACAGGGGGAAATTCATGTTAATGGCAGTGTACATCGAGTCTTCTGTTTGCTGTTCGCCTCTGTGCTGTTCTGACTAGAACTTTCACGGTTATCATTATGAGATGCATGCTCAATACACAAAACGTGCTGTGAGAGTAAGTGTACAGAACAGTGGCCGTCTAGTCTGTGGTAATGTGTTATTCTAGCCTTTAATGCTTTATCGTAGCCATAAAATACTGTGCTTAACAAGACTAAGGTCTAACCGTGAAATCAAAGAAAAAGAAACTTGTAAACAATACTTAAAATTACTGTTAAAACAGATTTAGCAACTCTGCTCAAAATATTTACTGTGGTTCAGGGAGAAACACTACCTTATTTCCTGAGTGCTCTGTTAGTAGGTTTTGAAAACAGACCTTCACTGCTCACTCCTTTCTCTGGAATGAACTGTAGACTAGTCTCCTGGTCGATGTCGAGCAGAAGTTTTAATACGAACACCCTCCACGAGTCCTCCGTTTTTATGTAGACCCTGGTTTCTCCATGGCAACCACATTTTTATTTTTCAATGAGTTCCCGGTCTCTGAAGAGGGGAAGTGGGAGAGGGTGGGCCAAGGTATGGGTGGAGGGGGTAGTTTTTGAGCTGTTGGGGGTGGGGGGCAAGTGGCCAAGACCCACACTGTAACAGCCTTCCTAAGCTCTTTAATTTACCTGTTGCCATTATTACTGGGAGATTGTTCATCATAGGGTTGAAAAACATAGAGAAACAGCCTGCATTGTTGCACCAAATAGACCACTGCTCATCGTGTAGGCTGGTGAAATTGCATTTCAGCTGAAGGCCAGGTTTTAGTCGGAGATTGTTGTATTTTTTTCCCCATATACCGTGCGCACAAAAGGGCCCCAGCAAGAATTTAGAATCCATAATAGTTTTGTACAACAACAGCTTAGGAAAGAAAGAAAATCCATTAACTGCGCTCTCACGCACAAGGCCTTGTGCTCAAGTACCTGAGTCTGGTAAAAAGAGACTTGACCTCAAAGAGACATCTATGGGTTTGAAACACAGCTGGGTGTCTTTGTTGAGGAAATTAAAATGTTTCCCTGAATAGGCATCAGAGCCTGGCGCTCTGGCATTCTGTCCATTATTTTCTGCTATTGATTTTTCATCCATCCTATTGAGTTTTTATAATTATTCCGGAAAACATTGCTGCTGCTGAGAAACACACAGGAGTGGGGAGCTGGAGTACGGAGAAACGCATTACCGTGTGTCGTGCCAGCGGTGGTGGAGGTGCTGATCCAATTTTTAGGGCAAAGGACATAATTTGTTGATTTTTACAAAGCTTACGCTCTCCCACCTGTAATGGGGTGGATATTTAAGCTTGCGTTTGGCCTGCTCCCTCCTCCATCTCCCCATGCGGTCAAAAAGATGTAAATATTTGTCGACCTGCGTTGCAGCTACATGGCTGATTGATATCAAGTCGTGACATGACCACTTTTCTACTTATAGCAGATCTGTGTTTTTTGCCCATCGAACTTCCCACCTCCAGACAAAAACATGAATTTCCTATTTGTAATGTCAACCTTCATGACTGACTTAAACTGATGTCAAAATGGGCCAGAAGAACTTGGACCTTGCTAATGAAGGTGGGCTGTCTCAGGTCTGTGTCATTCCACAGTTTCCCAAAGATACTGGGCTGGGTTCAGATCTGGCGGCTGAGAGGCCCGTGACCTGGGCTCTGTGGACATGACCGTTATCATCCTGGAACACATTTCTCACTGTCGGAAAGAGAGGGCAACATGGGATGTTTATATATTTTTTTAGGTTTTCTCATTTGGAAATGTGTGCATTTTTTCAAATGAATGTTAAAAAAAATAAAAATAAAAAGTAAAAATGTTAGATTTAATCACTGAAACATTTTTTTCAGTGATCGTGCGTCCAAACCTTATCAGGAAAATGCACCGCACACCAATACGGAATCTCATCAGCCTTTATCTGTTGGAAGCAATCACTCAGGCCTGCAGGTTTTTTTAGTTAGCCGTTCATCCTTTTGTCGAGAACATTGTGAAGGATGATTACTCTGACCTCATCATATTTCTCAATTTCTTCCATTACCTATGTTTCTTGCAGCACTGTTTTCTCAAAGCATTGAGTTATATGGTGCACCGCAACCTTACTGCATCCTGCTGTATTGAGGTACAGCCGTTGTTTATGAAGCTCCCTGCCTGTGCACTAGACTCATGCTTGCATTCAGTTAATTTAGAGTTGCTCACCTCTTTTGTAGCTCAAACTAATGCACAAACATTGTGATCTGTGCATTTTGCTCTTATTCTTACACTGAGCCACACACACTGAACCACACTAACCTCACTATACCGCACACACTGAACCACACTAACCTCACTATACCACACACACTGAACCACACTAACCTCACTATACCGCACACACTGAACCACACTAACCTCACTATACCGCACACACTGAACCACACTAACCTCACTATACCGCACACACTGAACCACACTAACCTCACTGTACCGCACACACTGAACCACACTAACCTCACTATACCGCACACACTGAACCACACTAACCTCACTATACCGCACACACTGAACCATACTAACCTCACTATACCGCACACACTGAACCGCACTAACCTCACTATACCGCACATACTGAACCACACTAACCTCACTATACCGCACACACTGAACCACACTAACCTCACTGTACCGCACACACTGAACCACACTAACCTCACTATACCGCACACACTGAACCACACTAACCTCACTATACCGCACACACTGAACCATACTAACCTCACTATACCGCACACACTGAACCGCACTAACCTCACTATACCGCACACACTGAACTACACTAAACTCACTATACCGCACACACTGAACCGCACTAACCTCACTATACCGCACACACTGAACTACACTAACCTCACTATACCGCACACACTGAACTACACTAAACTCACTATACCGCACACACTGAACCACACTAACCTCACTATACCGCACACACTGAACCACACTAATGTCACTGTACCACACACACTGAAACACACTAACCTCACTATACCACACACACTGAACCACACTAACCTCACTATACCGCACACACTGAACCACACTAACCTAACCTCACTGTACCGCACACACTGAACTACACTAACCTCACTATACCGCACATTGTAACAACATTGTACAGTGCATGCTGCGTGCAGTTTGATCAAAAACATTCTTCTTATTCTTTTAACACATGATACAATGAAAGTCCATAACCCACAACAAGGTACTGAAATTCCTCACATTCTGATAAACATTATCAGAATGTAATCTCTTATTCTGCTCGACATGCTGTTTTTTTTAATTCGATCTTATGCCGGCAGACTTGTGCCCGGCGCAGGATGTAAGCCCAGGCATGTGTATGAATCGCGGCAGCGGCTTCTCTTGGCCTCAGATGTGGAGGAATGGAGATTTTCATGCCCTAGAGTCACAACAAATTAATAAGACATTTGGTGCGCTGCTCGGCTTTCCCCCTGACCGCCCGTCATCTGCAGCGTTCAGCTCCACTCGCTCGCTTAATTAGCCAAGGAGAAAAATGATCTATCGCTAATGCGCGACTCAACCGAGCTCTTAAAGCTGTGTGCGTTTTACAGAAAAGGGGGGAGGGGGGGGGGGACTGCCAGTCAAGCGGAACTAAATGGTTGTGTTCAAGCAAATGGTTTTGAATCCCTGGACCAGAGAGAAAGGCAGCGAAACACTGCGTAATACCAGGCAGCACAGTTCTGGTAGCACTTTTAGTGCTATTGTGCCCAGTAGTTTCATATTTCTAATTGTTGTTGGTCGTTGTTTTTACGGATTTTTATCGTTTTGTTGTCCTGATTTCCCTAAAGGTTGACAGTTTTCTGTTAATCTAGTGTCTTATTTATGTGAAAGTGGACTCCAGCAAGTCTTTGCTTTGGGTATTTAATGTTGAATCAGTGCCTCTGTTTCCGCTCCTTAGTTCCACAGACGGGTCGATATATTAAGAGACCCCATTCAGGCCAACCGAGTCTGGGATCATTGAGTCTGCCCCAGGGGTGGATGGGGGTTTGGGGGATCGTTTAGTCTGCCCTGAGGAGAAGGGTCCACAGTGTCACTGCTGCGCATACTGGGTGGCTGAGCATGGAGAGCCAGGTGGTGCAGCCGAGCGCAGCACAGTCAAGCGTGGACGCAGTGCATGCCCACATCGGCCTGCGCCCACTGCTGCAGGGAGGGGAAAAATCTGCTTTTCCATATGCTAGTGAACCCCCCCACCTCAGCCCCCAAACCCTCCGCCCCCCTGCCCCACTCTCCTGCACAGATGGCTCCCTGAACATTGTTTACCCTGACTTCCTGTCCCAGATGCAGACCGTGTCCATAGGCATTCCCACTTCTCCCTGCCCCCTTAACCCCCCCCAAGCTCTCTCTTTTTCTCTTCCTCTTTTTCTCCCCCCCATTTCCATCTCTCCATCTCCTACTCTCTGTCCTGTTTAATCATCTCTTCTGCACTTCTCACTGTACCCGTCTTTGTGTTCTCTTTCTCTCGTTACCTCTCAAACTTAGCAGCCCAATTTCCACGTCCTTCTTGGCATCTCGTTCACTCCCTCTCCATCTTTCATTTCCTCACCGTGAGCCGTTGAAATTAAAGTCCGCTTTGTTGATGCGTAAAAAGTCATCAGAGTAGGAGTATCGCAGTGTGATTCCCGGTAATAGAATAGCACTGTAACTACAATGGAAAGAAAAAAAACTGAAATAAAATGAATGCACTATTTGAATGGTAATTCTTAAATGAGCGTGGGGGTATCAGGAGTCTTTGCTGTGTTTTGGAATCACCTCGCCTCCAGCATACCTCAAACACTCATTATACCTTCACTTCGCTCATTTGAGAACTACAATGTGTCCTATTCAGATGTTGCATTCATCAGCTGGGCAGCGCTGGTCCTCTCTGATGAGGTCGGGCTGGTTACTTGCGTCCTGTAGGGCCGGGAACTGGGGGGGTACATTTTCTGCTTTTTTGGAAGCCAGTGGCTTTAGCCCCCCCCCCGAGCGTCTGACATTTTGCGATCACATGCAGCTCTGTCTTGACATCTGCAATACCTTCCTCCCCCTCTCCCCCTCTCTCTCCCCTTCTCCCCCTCCCTCTTTCCCTCTCCCCTTCTCCCCCTCTCCCCCTCCCTGTTCCCCTCTCCATCTCTCCCCCTCTCCCCCTCCATGTCCCCCCCTGCCAGTCCCCCTCTCAGTCTCTCCCCCTCTCCATATCCCCCTCTCTGTCTCTCCCCCTCCCGGTCCCCCTCTCCGTCTCTCTCAGGGAGAACACTTGTTTGCTCTCCCCTCAGCAGAACAGATGGCCGCTCCCACACACACACAAGCATACAGATGTTCTCTTCGGGACAGATGTTAGGATTTTGCACAGCAGACCAGACAGCCGGACAATTCACAATTGGCTCTTGTCCATTCCGGTGACAGGCCCTTAAAGTCAGTTAACTGAGCACGTTGGCCTTTAATTGTATGACTTAATCAGAATGTATTTTTGAATGGTTCATGGCAGTGGCCTTTGTAATCGATTATTGATTTCAGTCAGTGGTTTCATGTCCGCTCATGAAAAGGGCAGATTAATGCTTTTTGCCTAATTTATTGAGTCAAAAGGGTTTGAATTTGGTAAAATTGTGCTGCTGTATTTTACTGGTGACTGGCATGGCCGCATCATGCAAACCCATTGGATAAAGCCGGACATCTAAAGAGGCTCCTTTCCTTAGAAAATGGTGGAAAAGGGTGACCTTGTCCTTTAGAGCAAGCCTGAGCGTAGCGCAGCAGCTCTGGAAGGAGCCAGGTATGAGCCGCACGTCTTGCTTTTTATTGCCTTTCCATTTCCGTTTGTCTTCTCCGACGTAGGGAGGTACTGTATTTAAGGACTTGGGTCGTTGGCGGAGTTACTCATTAAAGGGGTGCATTCAGGAGTGGGGAGAAGCCAGACATCCTGTGCTAGGGGAGGTTTAGCATAGAGGGCAGGGTGGGTGATTTTGGGTAGTGCAGTATTAGGCAACCTGGAGTGGTCCTGGAGTGCCAGTGGCGTTTCTCGGTTTTATTCTGAATGGCGAAATGCTGACTGGCTCCAGCACATGGTCTCCTGCATTCATTAAACTTGATTGAGTCCAATTATGTAGTCATAGGTTTGGAGAGAGCAGAAAACAGGACCACCTCCGGCACTTGAGGACCACAGTTGCCTACCCCTGCGATAGAGAGTATTGCATGAGGTGTAGGGTAGAGAGTAGGGGAGGATGTTTAGGGTAGAGGGTAGAGGATGAGGTTTAGGGTAGAGAGTAGGGGAGGACGTTTAGGGCAGAACGTAGGGCAGGAGGTTTAGGGTTGAGGGTAGGGTGTGAGGTTTTGGGTAGAGTGTAGGGGAGGACGTTTAGGGTTGAGCGTGTGGCAGGAGGTTTAGGGTTGAGGGTGTGGGAGGAGGATTAGGGTTGAGGGTGTGGGAGCAGGATTAGGGTTGAGGGTGTGGGAGGAGGATTAGGGTTGAGAGTAGGGGAGGACGTTTAGTGTAGAGGGTAGAGGAGGAGGTTTACGGTAGTGCAGCAGATTATGGTCTATCCCTGCTATCCATGCACCACCTTGTCATTACTGTGCGCCGTTAGCCTCCTTCACTCCTGCACTGTGCACTGTTCCTTGCCATCTCCCATAGAGCTGTGTGCACCAGTGACTGGGTGATATTATGAGTGATTATATGGCAGAGACACCTCCTTTGCAGGTCCTGCTTATCTAGTCTGGAGAAATTCAGGATTTACGCTGTTTGACTCTGGCACATATATGTCGGGCTAGAATGGGAAAGAATGTTCTCCTCTCATTCTTTATATTTGAGTCTCTCTCCATCTCTTTTTCAAAACGATTTCCAATTTCAGTTTGCTTTATTCACATGACAGCCATACATTTGTTTTGCCAAAGCGTATGCATATAACAGAAATGTAGAATATCCCCTAATAAAAGAAAGGAAGAGGAGATTAAATCACAATTTACACGGTACAGTAAGAAACAAAATAATGTGGAACTACTATCACTTTATCTCACTCTCGCTCTAATAGCGAAGTTAATCTTCTGTTTAATTGATGACAGCAGTTGTCCTTGAAATGCTAATACAAACAAATCAATTACGTAATTCCTACAGCACATTCCAACCGCTTATCCAGTTGAGGCCCGGTACAAACAAATGCGCGGAGCTCATAGTTAACCGTGTTCATAAAGGCATCTCAGTCTCACCTCCTCAGTGCTGTTTTTCTGTGAATTGATGCTTAACTTGCCTTTCCCCTCACACACCGCAGCGTCTGAGATAATGAGAACTGATGGCCGTAAAACACGGGACAGGGCATTAACTGTTTTTGAATTGTGAAAACGCGGAAAAGCCTATTGCTTTTGTATCGCAAAGCGCAACCAGCCACTCACTGTATCACCCAGCCTCTACCACAATTTGGATTAGTTGTATAGTTTTCTTAAGTAATTACCCCAAGTTTTCAAACTGTAATAAAGCCATAAAACATAGCCTGCAGCCTGTCTATAGTCTATGAAGATTTAAGTTGCCGCTATCCCCAGTTGTTCCAGTGGTGCCAAGAAGTGGTGTTTGCCACGTGTTTATGTTTTTAGTGCAGGCTGAAAAAAGTCCAGAACAAAGGCCCAGACCCAGAGTTTGCCATAAGCCTCCCCAGACTACAGTGAGTGTCCTCCCAGCAGTTGTCAGCGCGGTTTCTCCCACGTGTCCTTGCGCGGAGCGTTCTTTAATCCGGTCCCGATGCTCGGCGGGCTGTGGGCTCCTCGCAGTCAGACGTTAGCAGCAGCTGCGTCCAGCGTCATTATATCCTGAACCAGCGCGAAGCGCCTCCAGCCGTCATCTGCTCTCCCAGGTGACCGCCTTCTCCCCCAGCTGCCACCGCAGAGCGTTAGCCTACTTACGGCAGGACGATCCGCCGCACGCCCCCACAGACCGCCGGGGAGCCGCTGCAGGCCCAAAAAACACAGGGCGTAGCTCTTCCAGGACCACACGCTGTTTCCTGGCCGGTCTGGAGGTTGGGCTTCAGGCCTGCTCGCGGATACTGACCCTGGCAGGCAGGCAGGCATCCTTTCAGATCCAGAATGCTATTCATGGGAATTTTTTATCGGGGGGGAATAAATAAAGTCCATTGTTATGTTTGAGAACACCAGTATTAAGGATGTAGAATTTGGATTAGAATTTGGTTTCAAGGGGGATCAAATTTTGATTCCTTTCAGTTGTTTAATTCCACGTGTTTTGAAAACAATTTATGATATACATTCAAATGCAAAGCACTTTAGTATCGCTTGTAAAAAATAAGATATCCAGACTGATAGGTCACGGACACTGGGGAGTCATAGCATGCAAAGGATATGCAACCAAGTATAAAAACAACCCGACAATTTAATCTATGATTATGTTCATTTGTCCAATTATTTTTGAGGCCCTAAAATTCGGGTGCACTATGAATAAAAAGGGCTGTAATTCCTACACCTGCACTTTGAGCTCATATTCATTATTTACTTTGAACTCAAATATCCTGTGGCAGACAGCTAACATAACAATACATTTGTCAATTTATCTGACTGTACCTTGGCAATATAGACAGTACTGATTGTTCAAGGATTAAACTATAATTTTACTGCCTGCAATGTCTCAAAGATTTCCTGTCACTGGTTCCACGTTTTTGTTTTGAAGACCTTCTGTGTGTCTCAACATCTACCTACCAGGATCTACTGCCCAGCAGCCAGTGAATGCAGCTGTAACCTGCAGCAAGAAAAAGCAATGATGAGATTGAATATTTCAATGACAGTCTAACACCAGTGAGACTTTTGAAGTTCTTCTGTGTTCTGTCCACCACAGGAGCCACCTCCAAAATAATCCGTCTTCGAGAGGAGCCCACGGAATGCACAGACACCCTGAAGGGAAGGAGTCCGGTCAACAGTACTCTTGTCCCAGTCAAAGGCATCAACAACCTGGGGAACACCTGCTTCTTCAACGCAGTCATGCAGGTACGGCCACAGTTCTGCAGTGCAGCCATGCATGCATCGTCACATTCAGTGCATGTGAACATCGTCAGTACCTGAATGGTGCCGTGTGTGTGTGTGTTTGTGCACTGACGTTTGCGTGTTTGGATGCATGTGTACGCGAGTGTGTGTGGCTGCATATGTGTGCTTGTGTTTGTGTCTTCTGAATTTGCATGTGTATTCATACAGCTCGGTCCATTTGTATTTAGACAGCAACACATCGTGTTTACTCTAATCAAGTGACTGACATACCTTGTTAAAATGTGCATGCGTGTGATGGTTTAGACAGGTTAAGAATGCAAACACAGCAGGGAATTGAATGCTACAGTACTATAGTTATCAAATAATTATTGTGTGTTTTAAATCTGTAGCTGTTAGTTAATTTATGGTTGATGGTATGGAGTTTCTTTATCCATGTTTATTCATTGACATGCAAGTTCAAACTACCGGCAATCTGAACTTTGCTTTCCACTATGCGGTATCTACATTTTTGAGTGCACAACCCGGTCTGTAAAAAAATTCTTAACTGCAGTATATTTACAGATTTCATGCCAATCAAGTCTATCAGGCATAGGGAAGAGGGATGCAAACATTAAGAATTTTAACCAATGCATTTTTTTTTAATTAGACACGATCGACCCGTGTGGTCAAGATCCCTGGACGTAAACTCCAGACTTCTGCAACTGTGAGGTTACACTGCACAATGTCAATGAAAATGTTCATCTTTAACCTACATCTTGTTCTTGCCTTTCCTGCCCCTAGTCAGCTTCAGGTTAGTTTCATCTGACTTAGATACTCCAGGTTCAGAACGCGGTGATGCCTAGCCGAATTCTGAGGTAACTCCAATTATAAAACGTCCGGTCATTCCGCTTTTTTTTCTCAATTCAGCCAATGGAATCAATACATTCAAAACTATATGTAGTGGCATTTACATTACATTACATTATTGGCATTTGGCAGACACTCTTATCCAGAGCGACGTACAACAAAGTGCATACCCATAACCAGGGATAAGTTCGCTGAAAGACCCTAGAGGGAAGTACAATTTCAATTGCTACCTGTACAAGAAAGATAAGGACGAGGGCCCCTTTTTTTTTTCTTTTTCTTTTTTCTTTTTTTTTTTTTTTGGAGAACAAAGAAACAAAGAAACAGAGCAAAAGTGACCAAAATTCACTATCCAAACACTGCTTACCTAGCCAACTAAGAATACCGATACACAAAGCAAGTCACATAGACAACAATTAAGGTTCACAGGGAGGTAGGGAGGGATGGGGAGAGGTGCTGCTTGAAGAGGTGTGTCTTCAGCTTGCGCTTGAAGGTGGGGAGAGTTCTGACCTCAACGGGGAGTTCGTTCCACCACCGAGGAGCCAGAACAGACAGTAGTCGTGAGCGTGATGTGGAGGTTCGGAGAGGGGGAGGTGCCAAGCGGCCTGTGGAGGCTGAACGAAGAGGTCTGGCACGGGTGTAGGGTCTGATGATTTTTTGTAGATAAGCATTTCTCAACTGCCACAACCACAATGGCTTAAAACTACACATTTTCTGACATTCTGTAATAATACAAGTAGCCTACTGAGACAGAAATGCTTTATATTTAACATAAGTTCTGGTTTCATGGGGGAGCTGTTTTATCGGCGATGTAATGTTTTATATATTTCCATTTCCACTTCTGCGTTGACAGGCATGGGTCTACCCAGTAGTTTCTGCCACACATACTCCCCCTTAGCTACATCAGGGTCTGGCTAAAACCTAGTCCTGTTTTTTTGTTTTGGCTCTATACTCCAGCACATTGGATTTGAAATGGAACAATGAATATGAGGGTAAAGTGCAGATTGTCAGCTTATTAAGCATTTTTTCACGCAGAAACGGGATTGTACATCTGACCTTCTCTGTAAAGCACCTGAAATACCAGAGCTATAGAAACAGGAAATGCTATGAATTCCACCTCAGGTTATGCCTTCTGATTGATTGGCAAAGCACCAAACATCAGAAGTCAAAGGCGACCGTAAAGAAAGAGATGACTACACCAGCGTAACCTCGGATGGTTCCTTTCTTTCTGTGCTCTTTCCATTGCTTTAGTACGGGTTGTACTCGTCTCATTTGTTCATACGACTTTGTTCTAGAAATTTTAGGCAAACCAACCTCCTCTGTTCTTGAAGCTTATCAGTGGTTTGCATCTTGCAGTGAGCCCTCTGAGATTATGCTGGTGTAGTCTTTTCAGTCTTTATGGTAGTCTTCTACCTAGATTCTGGAGAGTGTTCTAGATGAGTTTGAGACACTTGAAAAACATTATTTTCTTCACAATTGAAGGTATTCTTTGGTCATCCTCTACAGTGACAAACCAGGTTGTTTGCTATTGCTGGCCTCACCCGTGTTTCTTGCTTCATAACAATGTACCAATTAGTTAATGTTTTGGCTTTGTCTGATTTAATGTTTTGGCTTTGGCCAGTGTTTTGGTTTTGTCTGATTTAAAAAGAAATATTATAAAATAGAAGCTGACAGTCTGTGCGTTAACCTCATAACCTTAACCTTCATCGTTTCATTTCACATACAATGGGCTGGAGTGCAGAGCCAAAACTCCAAAAACAGTGCCACTGTGCAAATACTCACTGACTGTGCTGTATATGTGTCTGTCCATATGTTCCAGTGTCTGTTGGGTGTGCACATGTACGTTTGTGTGCATGCGCGCATGCTTGTTGAAGTGTGTTGGTGCATGTGTGGCATTGTTTCCCCCAGTCGATGTGGCCTTGCTCGCCGTTCTCCAGCAGTGAATGCCTTTGTGAGAGAGACTTTTATCTAAGACCCTTCTGTTTGCAGAGGAATCCGTGCTCTATAGACACAGTTGGATTGAAACAGAAATCCTATTAGCTCCTGCATGTTGCAGGGGTCACGTTTGGTGGTTTGCCAGTGAATCGGGAAGCTTAACCCAAGGTGGAATTCACAATATTTCATTTGTACGGCTCGGATTTCTCAGGTGCTTTACAGAGAGGCGAGGCGCGGGCACCCAGTCCGGTTTCTCTGTGAATATATGCTTAATTACAGAAAATTCATTGACTTGACACTCCAAACCGGGTTTCTTGATACAAGCACGGCTGGGGTTGGGAACGTCGGCGCGTGTATATCATAAGAACCGCATCGCTTGTCGCAGTTTATTCCTTACAAACGCCCGTGTGTGAATGTGTATCATTTCGTATCGAGGGGTTCCTTTCAGTGTTTTCATCATTCAGACGTCTGGCGGCTTGAAGCCTTCAGATATGAATGTCTTTAAGGGGCAGGCAGCAGCCGGTCTCGTCTTGCTACCCAATTGTTGGTGAGGTTCGCCGCGGGCCGGTGGATCCGCTGCCTTTACAACAGAGCTGTGGGTTTTAATAAGCATAATGATCTTTTTCGCCACACTACATGTGAAGAGCACTCTAAAGTTATTCCTTTTACCTTGAAGTCTATTGAGATGTTGTAAAAAATGCTTTTCATAGTATACAAAGGTTCAGATGTGTTAGGACGCATGGCGTATTTTGTCTCTTGAAAGACGTGTGGGTTTCCTGCACTGAGAACTCGCTGTGGTGAATGTTGTTACACAGAACCTGTCACAGACGCACATGCTGAACGACCTCATTCTGGAGATGAAGGAGAAGGGACATCGACTGAAGATCTGCCCCTCACCTGAAGCTACCCTGGTAGGTCGCTTCGCTTTTCATCGGTAGCACTATCGCCTCTCCACCATCAAATGTTACCTCAGCTTTCATTAAAGTCTCATGTGCA
Organism: Conger conger; assembly: GCF_963514075.1. Classification (NCBI taxonomy): domain Eukaryota; kingdom Metazoa; phylum Chordata; class Actinopteri; order Anguilliformes; family Congridae; genus Conger; species Conger conger. The sequence continues at coordinate 59,085,323 of NC_083760.1, read as the reverse complement.
GCGCAACAGAACACTCTCCAATTTGGGACATTGTAAAAAGCCTAATGAAAAGGGGGGTGTAATGAGCTTATTTTGAACACAATATATGTATCAGGGCCAATTTGACTAGTGTCAGAGGGGAATGTGTTCGATAAATTTTACACAAGGGCTTAAATAAAGAAATGAATCTATTGATTCTGGCAGCAGAGGAATGTTAGGAGATATTGTGGTGAATAGAACCCATTGAGCTTAATGGCCTATAACTAATCTGAAGAATCTTAATGTGAGGAACGAATGACCTAATCACCACCAAAAGGAAGACACAAAGTTGCATCCATAAGTGCGGGTAATAAATTAAAGAATTGGTCAATTGGACTAGAACTGCCTACCTGAGAGCTTAATGTGGCTTAATGACCTATAGGTAAGTCTAGTGCACTCCATCACAAGGCCTTGCTATGAGAAGAACAACATGCAGATGTAACACGCAACAGTGGTTAATGCTTATTGTTTCTTCAAGAATACTGTTTTTTCAGAACTGAGTTTAAAATGCTGTAATGGAATTAATGTGATTTATCTTTCATTAAAAATGATGACAAAATATTGGCCAAAAGCAAACAAGCTTTTGTTAACCTTCATGGCTGACAAACCATGAAGCCATTGATATTCTAACTCTGACCAGATCAACCAGGTTGGTCACACTCACATGTGAGCTGTCACTTTGAAATTTATTTTGGTCAAATTTTATTTTATCAAAACCTCAATGCAGTGATGTGCCCCATAGACCAGGGCACATCCTGACTGTATGAGTGTCTGAGTGTCCCTGAGAGTCTCTTGGACAAGTGGGTAGAACATTCTTCCCAAGGTAAAGGTAGTGTGGGTAACCTCATGTGATGTGTTTGTCTTTCCAGGGAATGCTGACGGTCATACTTCCCAACCCAGAGCCTCTCACCTCAGCCATGTTCCTGTTCCTGCACAGCATGAAGGATGCTGGGAAGGGCCCTGTTTCTCCCAAAGTGCTTTTCAGCCAGCTCTGTCAGAAGTAAGTCCATAGACATCGACAACCTGTAACCACCTCTTTAACCACTCCACTGACAGCCTGCAACCACCCCTTTAACCACACCATAGACAACCTACAACCACCCCTTTAACCACACCATAGAAAACCTGTAACCACCCCTTTAACCACACCACAGACAACCTGCAACCACCCCTTTAACCACACCACTGACAACCTCTAACCACCCCTTTAACCACACCACAGACAACCTGCAACCACCCATTTAACCAGGCCACACTTTAAGCCACAGTTTTCTGCTGTGCGTAGAAAACCTGATAGCAGTCTGACCCCACTGATCCACTTGAGCAGTGAGTAATCCACACTTATTTTGGGGGATCGTCTTCTCATGAATCATGCCAGTGGTGTTGACTCATCTCATTGCTAGTCTACAGGTTGGTTGTCGTTTCAAATGCCAGAGTATAGAAGGCGCTCATGCAAAGCAAGGTCATTACATATCAGTTTCTCATTTTGTAATGTACTCAATAAACATATATCTTGTATACGTTACAATAAAAGTATATCTTGACCAGGCATGATGAAAATAATCTGAGGTAAAGGGAAGTGGTTAAATGGAAGGGGTAGTGCGTGGCTGACTTCGGTATGCAGTGTGTTGAAGTCGAGAGGGCCCTCCTTTATCATGAACTTGTGCTTTTTGGGGTCTTTTTTTATTTTTATTTACCAAAAGTTTGTGCGTGTATGTATTTGCGGGTGCTTTCACATATGCCTTTAAAATGCATTTTGAAACTCCTTAAGCCACAACACCACACATCCCTAAGTGACTGTCTCTGAAGATGGATTGTAATGATCCCATGCACATTATACCCTCGGTTGTTGGTGACCGGTTGTTGTAACCTCGCAACACTGCATTGCACTACATAGGACTGAACTACATAACTATATAAGACTACTTTCTGTTGAGTAAAGTCGTCGATTGGCAAGGTTATGGAACGGTTGATGTTATAAATTTGCTGTAATCTTGTCATCTTTAGGGTTGTGGAAAGGTTGGTGTAATGTTGTAGGAGTGTCACTGGAGTGTGGCAGTAATGATAGGGTTTCCGTAGTAGTAGGCAAACGCCATCATTAGTGCTGTCATATCCACAGTTGCCAGGTTTGCAGTTTTCCCCCCACACTACTTTTTAGATTTTTACTTTTTACTTTTTAGTTGCAGTCTGCCACCGGCTTTCAGCTACCTTTTTCTACTTTTGTGCGGGTTTTCAATTTCCCCCTTGGGCTAGAATTTTAACCTAGACCTGGCCTAGACCCTGCTGATCTCAGGGCGCCGCCCCGGTGGTTGGCATGGCAACCTGCTCTCATAGAGCCACGGCTCTCACCTGCTCTGGAGTCAAGCTGCCATGGCGACCACTTCAGAGCGGAGAATGGTGCCGACCTGCCGGGGCCTGCCGGCTGTGCCCGCTGGCTCGGCGTTGTGCCACACGCCTCGGAGCGCAGAGCCGCGCTGGCCCCGCACCGCCGTGCACCTGCGACCTGCACTCAGGTACCCGGCTGCTCACCGCCCCCCTGTTTACTCTGCCAGCCTCCTCACCTGCCCCTCAGCCTACGTCCTGTTTACACAATGAGCCCCGGCCTCACCGTGTGTGTCTGTGTGTGTCTGTGTGTGTCTGTGTGTGCCTGTGTGTGCCTGTGTGTGCCTGTGTGTGCCTGTGTGTGCCTGTGTGTGCCTGTGTGTGCCTGTGTGTGTCTGTGTGTGCCTGTGTGTGCGTGTTTATATATGTGTTTATATATGTGTGTATGGGTGTGTGTGTGTGTGTGTGCATGTTTATATATGTGTGTATGGGTGGGTGTGTGTGTGTGTGTGTGTGTGTGTGTATGTGTGTGTGTGTGTGTGTACTCGTGTATGCGGTGTATGTGGTGTGTGTGTGTGTGTATGCTTATGTGCATGTACGCGTGCGTATGTCTGTCTCTGCCTCCGTGTGTGTGTGTGCGTGCATGCATGCGTGTCTGTGTCTGTCATGTGTGTATGTGTGTGTGCGCGCGCGTGTGCACGCGTGTGTGTGTGCGTGTGTGTTTTTTGTGCGTGTTTGCGTGTGCGTCTGCGTATTAAGGCCTGAGGGTCCCCTCTGTCATCCCCTCTCTCTGGCCAGCTGGACGGGTCCGACTCGAGACAGTGCCAGGCCCAGCAGTGCCAGGGTCAGTACCACGCACTGGGCTCTGGTGCCAGTGAGAGACACAGCTTGTAACCAGACCTGCCATTTTGCCCCTCTACCCCCACACAGACACGCAAACTGCCGTTCGTCTGTTACACCATAAATATGTGCATGCATATGTATTCATGCATATGTGATCTTTCCTGTTCTTTTTTCATGTCTTTGTCGGCAGTCCGCTCGTGCATGTCCGTGTCTAGTGCACACGCATTCATGTGTGTTGGTACTTGTGCCTGGATGTGTTGGTGTGTGTGAATGCCCTCATTTTGATTATTCATGTTTGTATTTCCTGTAGGGTTTTTTGTTTTATAACCTGAACTTTTTTTTTGCCGTACTCCTGGTGGTGTGTTCACCAGGTCTGGGTGGGGGGGGAGCACGAATGAAGTGACATTCCTCCCTCCCCACACTCCTTTTTAAACCAGCGCGGTAGCTGCATTGAAGCGCACACAATAGCAAACATTTTGCATTATGGTCTGTCGTGCACCACTGTTCTGCTGGGAGGCTGGTACAAAGGAGCTCACATATAGGCAGATGCAGTGAGGATTTTCTTTTTGCCTTTTTCCTTCTAAAAGATTGAATTTATTTCAGATTTTATTAAACCTGTGAACATGGAAGAAAAGGTTGTATAGCTTTAAAGGGAGTCATTCAACTGGTTTCAACATGCTAGAAAGGAGGTAGTTCATAATGGAAGCAAATAACTGGGCCATACAAGCTATTAATTAGATTTTTTTTTTCAACATTCTATTTTTTTCTGGATCATATGAGAAATAATCACAGTATTTCTTAGCATTCAGCACACAGACACTGTGCATACATTTGCAATCTTTTTCCATGTCTGTATATTTTTGTGTTGTGTGTCTTTTTGCCTGCATGCTTCTGTCTGTGTGTATGTTTTTGTATACATGTGCTTGGAAGTGCATGCGTGTTTGTGTGAGTGTGCCTGTGTATATTTGGGAAGGTATTTGTATATTTGTGCATCTGTGGAGTGTGTGTTTGTATATACTGTAACTGCATACATACTGTACAGTGCATAAGTAATTGGGCAGTGATTAAATTTGTATTGTTTTGGCTTTGTACGCAAGCACATTGGATGTTTGTTCATGTTTTGTAGTGTATGTGAATTAATTTGCATTGCCGAATATACCCATGGTGCATGTATGAAAGATGTATTTACGTTGGTGTGTGTGTATGTAAGATATAAACCACAGCAGGCTCTGTATATAGGTGGAGATCCATATATTCTTGTGTATGCACTGCATGTAGTCAGTTATATCTCTCGTACCCTGGTACAACAAAAATGCATGAAAAAGTTAAAATAAAATGAAAATAAGCAGGCCAAGGCTACAAATCTAAATTATGCACACATCCACCACCTAGCCATATTACTAGCTTCTACTACCATCTAGCTAGGTGCAAGGCACACACTATGTAATTATTTCACTATACCAATTATTTAGCATAAAATTAACAATCATTATGAATCCTATAAAACAGATTTTCAATGGCAAATTGCCTTACTGTATGAAAGTGCATTCAGCTATCAGTATCGTGAAATGCTATGGAAATGCTATGGTCATTCACTCTAGTCCACATAACTGTTACAATAATATTATATTAATAGGTTAAATATTTCCAAACTTAATCAATACTGCGCCCCTGTTCACAAAAATGGTAAATATATTCACTGGATAAAAAATTCCCAGATTATTAGCACAACTCGCACAACGCCAATAACAGACTCCAAAAGCAATCAAAAGCCTAGAATCAAAATAAAGACACTGAAAGCTTTCATGTACCTGCACTAAAGAAGCGATTAACCCATTTGGCATTTGTCACTAAAAATTTTGAATTAAGCGATAAACTATGGTGCTCTGAAATGGGGGTAATACGTATACAAAGCGTTGTCATTCCTACATGGTGAAACCAACAATATTTTTAAATAAATAAATAAAATCTTGAAATCTGCATGTTAACCACATGTCAATTGTTTCATTACAAATCTAAATGAAGAAAAAACTGGTCTGTGTGGAGGTTACTGTGTGTACAGGAGCATTGGTGGAAGTGCGTGTAGGTGTCCATATGTGGGTGCACATGTGTTTATGTATATGTGTTTGTGTATGTGTGTGCGCTGTGCTCGGACAGCTTGGCGTCTGGTACTAACTCATCCGCTGTTAATAGCGTTAGCAGCGTTAGCACTGCAGCTGTCTCTCGCCTGCCAGCGCCAGGCTGTGCTCGTGGCTGCAGGGCCCTTCTAGCTCTCCTCACCATCCCATTCTGGGTGACTGGATGTGTCCCTCCCTCTCTGAACTGTATTTCCTAAAAGCTGAACTCAATGTTCCTCCAGCAACTGCCACACTTCGCCCCCCAAGTGTGCTTGGGCCCTTAGAGGTGGGGCTCTGCATCATGTTCATTTTCAGTACAGGTATGAGGCCGTCTGTCCACTTCAAATGGTCCACTCAACCCAGCTGAGTGCTGGGTGAGTAGTGTGTGCTACTGCCATTGCATTCTGGGTGAGCAGGAAAAAAACACCTTTTTTTCTGTTTAATCTTTTTAATATGTTTTTCTAACTGCTACATTTCACAACAACGTGAATATCCAGCTACAGATGTCAGTCAGTTTTGACTTGAGTAATATTTGGATAGTATTCCCAAGTACCGTGAATTGGCGTCTGTATTGCAGCCTTGTTGTCTTGCATTGCATCATCCTTTTGATAAGCTATCTCTTCAAACGTAACCTGTGAAGTAATATAAGTGCCTGAAGACCACATCATTTTCATGCATAAAGGGAAAGCAGTATCAGATATACGATGTTTTAAGTGAAATATTTGCATTTGCTGAAAGTCTCAAAAGATAAGAAATTACATTGATCAGCCCTAACACTACCATCAACCTGCTCTCCATCAAGGTATGTCTTGTCTTAAAGGTACAATAGGTAAGATTTTTGTGTTAAAACATTGTTACAAGACCATTGTAACAGTGTAAATCTCTTCCTATCATTGAAATTGGCTCACTGACATGTTGACTCACCCTCTGCCTGTATTTATAGTCCTTATAGCAAGCTCATTAGTTGCAACTACCACAACCAATGGCTTATTCTGTTTGTTCGTGTCGCTGCCCAAATTGCACTGCAGACAAGCAATCACTGAAACTCTGTGTACTATTGCTTATTATCCAAGCGAAGACTACATATCTAGTTATAAAACAATAGCAGTTTGTTATCGGATTTGTTATTTGGACAGTCAGTGAGACTCGCTGCTGCTTGCCTACTGTCCGTAGGCAAGCTGAGACTAGCTGCTACCTGCATGCGCTAACGTTGCTGAACATAAGGGTCTCGTGGACGTTTGTGAGCAGTATTATTGCACAGCTGCCATTGTCTTAATTATTAAGTTTCAAGGTTTTTGGCTAACTATACAAGGCCCTTGTGTGGCATGGAAATATTGTCATTTATTGTCATATTCTTCTTTAGCTATGTGCTTCTTTGTGCTGAGGTGGAAGTTTGTCGCATGACTGACCTTACAAAAGAAATTGAAATGCAAAAAATCTAGTCGACTTTGATTCAAAAATTATCTTCAAACTACTTCTAATACTAATTGCATCTAACACAATGTAAAGTATATACAGTAATAAACAGAATAATAATAAAAGAAAATTGATAATTATATTTCCAGTCATTACATAAATATCGTGCGACTGACGTTACAACTTGTCCACTTACAAGCCTACACTTTGCATGTCTCTGTTTGCAGCTTAGGTTGGCAGAGTTAAGTATAAGAGTTCTAAATAGCATGGAACCACTAATATTGCTTAAATTGTAAACAATTACTGTACTGTGCAGCAGTCTTAGGCATCCTAGACTTTATTATATTTATGTTTATTTTTAGTGTTAGTATAAAAGAACACATTTGAGATTTCCAAATATTCATTTTCCAAAAGATTTAATTTTACAGAGACATTTTTGTATTTAATTTAAAAAAAGTAATATTACTGTAAGCAATTGACTACTTTTTACATAAAAACTTGATCAAGGCTGTCTGAGATCAGAAGCAAGGAGCCTACCAAAGTCTGCAGAAGAACTGTGGCAAGTTCTCCAACATGCTTGGAACTACCTCCCTGCTGATTGTTTTATAGAACTGCAGGTCAGCGTTGGCTATCTCAGAGAAGTGATGCAGTTTTAACGGCGAAGGGTGGTCACAAAAAATATTGATTTGATTCAGTTTTGAACTATTCTGCCAAATTACTCAAATGTAATGTAAAATTTATAGTACGTTTATTTATTTTTTAAAGAATCTTATCTGTACAGAATGTTATAGTGGTGCCTAAGACTTTTGCACAGTACTGTATATTATTATATTATATTATATTATACTCTAATCTTTCATCTTAAAGGAGTAACATGGTGGTTGAATGTGACACTTGATAGTTGTCTTTAGGCAACAACAAAACAAATGTGCATAATTATTTTTATTCATTCATTTAAATGTATTTTAAAACATCTTTTTTAAGCCTAAATTTCCCACTATAAAAGTGTTGTAACTGGGTGCGGTAATGAGAACTGTCAATTAGCTATTGACACGCGATCATCTTGGGAGACTGCATTTTCACAAGCTAGCTAACTTTACTATCGATTGCTAATGTAATAATTAATAATTTTTGCTACCTGGCTAAGTTAAGATAAAAACACAACTATAACATCCTTATGAAAGCAAACTAGCTAGCTAACGTTATCAATTACGTGACCTTATGAAAGCAAACTAGTTAGCTAGCTAACATTAGTTACATGTGTACTAGACAATTCATTTGTGTCTAAGTATTAATCTTTTATGAAATTTTTTAAGGGTACTTTTTAGGGGTATCATCAGTAGCAAATCAGCGAGCCTGTTGCCATTATAGTAGAACTGCGAAATGGCATTGAGATTGGTTTTGAAACAAGTGAGATATTGAGCTTGAAGTTTAGCTATTTTTAATGGAAGAGCCAACCAACCCAAACATAATATTTGCTCACTATGATGTTTTACACAAAAGCCAAAATGGTGTAAGGACCTGTGCACCAAAAACAGCATTTGACCTGTTCATGCTGCATTTATTTGACTTTTCTTTGAATATGACAACATTGGTTGGATTGTTTTTTGCATCAGTGTGGTACAAAATTGTGAAAAGGCAGTGGCACCAGCATGCGTCCTCTCTGACCTCCATGGTGACCAGCTGCCTTCTCAGCTCAAACCTGTTCAGTGACCGTGCTGTCAGCAGTGCCCAACAGGTTGAGCTGCTGCAGTGCCAGCTTAACATCTGTCCCTACATCTGGTCTGCTACAGGGTCAGGCTCAAGGGGAACTGCTGTGCACATAAAACTTCATGCTCCACCTACTGCTCCACCTGTTTTTGCCCAACTCACTACCTCTACCTCCACCTGCCTTTGCCCCATACTCCACCTGTTCCTTCACCTGCCTTTGCCCCATACTCCACGTATGCCTTCACCTGCCTTTGCCCCATACTCCACCTGTTCCTTCACCTGCCTTTGCCCCATACTCCACCTATTCCTACAGCTCCACCTGGCACACAGCACATACAGATACAAAGGCCGACATTAATCTCCACAGTAGAGCATTATATCTCCATGCTATCATAAATCTAGGCTCTCTCACAAATCCCCTCTCTCTCTGCCTCACACACGCATACAGAAATGAATGAATCTCCAATCTGTCTGTGGATTTCATCACTGATAAAGCAAGTGCGCTTTGTTTTTAATGTTCTGCACACATGCAAAGAGGTGCAGTAATTCCTGATAAATGATGCTTTAGTGTTAGCATAGCAGAAAGAATAGAAATGCACTTTGCAGTCTTCAAAACCTCTGAGAGTTGCCAGTCTTTGAAGTAAATAAGAGTGCACAATAGAGAAGTCCTTGGAACGCATAAAGATATATGCTCAGACTTTTAAACGCATTTGGTCCTGTGTGGGTGTGTGTGTGCATGCATGTGACCAGTTTCTCTGTGTTTGTCTCTCTCTCTTGTGTTTGCTGTGAATATGAGCATGTATTCATTCCAAGTTAGTAGGTGAATGCCCCTGACTATTCTGCGTCTTTGCTGTATTCTGTGGTGTTTGTGTGTATGTATTTATGTAGCTGGCTGTTCTGGAGCTTCCCAGTCTCTGTATTTGTAATTTGTCCTTGTTCGTTTTAAAAATACATTTATAGTTTAAAAATATTGTTGATAACAATATAGAGCTATGAATACTGTTCAGCAATATGTGTTTAAACTGTGAACATTTATGAAACATTTTGTGAATGTGAGGTTGCATTGACCTGGAGTGACCTCCACAGTTGTGATGCAGTGAGAGTAGCTGGTGAATATAGTCCAGTTTGTGATTAAGCTTGATGCGTTTGACCCCCCAGGGCCCCCAGGTTTAAGGGCTACCAGCAGCAGGACAGCCAGGAGCTGCTGCACTATCTTCTGGACTCCATGAGGGTGGAGGAGACCAAGGTGAGAGCCACAACACAATCCCCACAATGAGTAGAGCAATGAGCAATGACCGATGAAAAGGCTTCGATCCCCATAGCAAAGAACAATGGTTGGTTAGCGATAGCACATGGTAGCTCAGTCCATAGTGTTCTTGTGGAGGAACTCTCTGTGGTTTTCCTGTGTCCTTGTGTCCTTGTGTTCAAGATGTTACCTGGTTTTGTGTCTATGTTTGTGCATGTGTGTGTGAGTGTGAGAGAGAGAGAGAGAGTGTGTGTGTGTGTGTGTGCGAGTGCGTGTGTGTGGTGTGTGTGTGGTGTGTGTGTGGTGTGTGTGTGTGTGTGTGTGTGTGTGTGAGAGAGAGAGAGAGAGAGCGAGAGTGTGAGTGTGTGCGTGGTGTGAGTGTGTGTGTGAGAGTGCGTGAGTGTGGGTGTGTGTGTGTGCGTGAGTGCGTGAGTGTGTGAGAGTGTGTGTGTGTGTGTGAGTGTGTGTGTGTGAGAGAGTGTGTGTGTGAGAGTGCATGAGTGTGTGTGTGTGTGTGTGTGTGTGTGTGTGAGAGAGTGCATGAGTGTGTGTGTGTGTGTGTGTGTGTGTGTGTGTGTTTGAGTGCATGAGTGTGTGTGCATGAGTGTGTGTGCATTAGTGTGTGTGTGTGTGTATGTGTGTGTGTGTGCATGAGTGTGTGTGAACGGGGTGTTTTGCTGGAGGTGCACTGCTCGGACTGGCCTCAGGGTGTCTTGTGTCTGAGTGGGGTTAGTTCAGACCAGTGCAATTAACAAAGCCATTGAGCCACAGGGCCTCAGATCCACAGAAGCCCCGAGCAGGTCCCTGTGGCCAGACAGTGTGTGGCCCCCGGCCAGGCGGTGCATGGGTGTGGAACCCCCGGATCCATTCAGACCTGTGAACGATGGCAGTTGTGCCACTTAGAGGATTGCAAGTGGCCTGACTGGCGTCATTGTGTGCCTGGGAACCGCACAGCTGCTGAATGGGGCTTTGTGTTCAAGTGTCACAGTCGTACGCTCCATAGTCAGCATAACCCTGCCCTGCTCTCTCTCTCTCTCTCTCTCTCTCTCTCTCTCCTTTTCTCTCTCTCCCTCTACCTGTATCTTTTCTCTCTCTCTCTCTGTCTCACACACTCGTGAATGCACACGGATGTTTCGCCATAAGCTCCAAACTCCCCATACAATAGTCCCCCATACTTGGCTTCACTTAGCAGTCAGAGTTAGTGCTGACGATCACTTCCTGAAAGCCATGGCTCTTTTCACAACAGTGCTCTGTGGAACAGTCCAACATGTGCTTTACCCTGCGGGTGGACCAAGAGTCTGACCACTTTACTTGTTTATTCATTTATTTGGGGGGTGTGGGGGTGTTTGTGTGAGGTTGCGCTGGTTGCTGATTAGTGTCATGCATGATAGTGTCTGCTTGGCAAGGACTTCAGAGGGCAGGGGGTGGGAAGTGGTTTAGTGAGGCTTTTGACCTAAATAGCCAGTCCAATGTGTTCGGCTCTGCTGTGGGGTGACTGGTCGAGGCCATGGTGAGAGGCCCGTGACCAATTATCTATTGATCACCACTGGGGCCAAAGGACAGGGGAGACGGTTACTGACCGTGGCACTTTTAATTAAGACACACACACTGTCCTATGCGCACACACATTCATAACTTCCCTTACACACGTCCCAGTCAACACATTCACAAGTCTTGCATGCCCTAGCAGAGGCACATCACACTCTCCTATGAACATGCACATACACATTCACAGACAAGCATTATACTTAAGGCTCATCATTGTCAGTTTTAACCAAATTCCCAGATTTCTTTTAAAAGGACAGTTAAACCGATTTTCACCCTTATTTCTTGTTTTTCATGTTGATGTTTCTCTGCATTTGGAATGTTTTTGGACTTAAAGGGTATTGTGTGCTTGTTTTGTCTCCCCGCATGTTACAAGTTATAGCAATGCAAATAGAACCATTAGTTTTATTGCTTTCGGTAGCCTATATCCTTTCCAGATTTGTACATAAAAAATAAACCCCGAAAATGATGAGCCTTAATTGTATATTACACATACACATTCTCTCTCCCTATACCTCTCACACTTTGCAAGCACAATAGAAAATAAAGAAAGAAAAAAAAGAAACAAATGCTCTGAAAATGTAATTTTCAGAGTAAAATCTTTGAATTGATGTCTGCAAGGAAGGTAGACATGAATTCTTTTTTCTTTTTTTTAACTTGCTTTTATTTTTGTAACATTGGATTCTTTTAATATTATGACCAAAGTGTTGGTTAAGTAACTGAATTCCTGAAAGTAATTTTATTCCTACTTTTTTTACATGTTGTAGTTTGTCAGCTGATCTATAGTGTAGATATATAGTTTATGGATAATGATGTCATATTTAGATCTTAATATGCTAACTCTATGCTATGCTAATATTTACGGAAAACAATTAGACAAAATATCTTGTCTAATTTATCATTACCTCATTACTATAACTGAATGGTATGCCAGTGCAAGTAAAGGCTGTCGCACCTAGCAAAATGTGTGTGTTGTGGTAGAGTACATTTATTTCTGTATCATTTTAATTTGTTCTTGTTTATTATGTTCTGTATCTCACAGCGTATAAAAGCAGGAATCCTGAAAGCATTCAACAATCCCACTGAAAAGACGGCTGATGAGGAGACCAAGCGCCAAGTGAAAGGTTCCCTTTTACAGAAAATACACAGAGCAACACCGCCATCTGGTGGCTACACTCAACATGCAAAACATGAATAGATAATATATAATATTCTGACACAAATTGACCAAATTCTCCAACCCACTTTCAGACTAGTTTAACTTCTGGCTGATATGACAGTTTCTGGGCTGAATTCTTCTTTGTGTTCTCGCAGCGTACGGGAAGGAGGGAGTGAAGATGAACTTTGTGGACCAGATCTTTGTGGGAGAGTTCACCAACACTATCATGTGTGAGGAATGTGAGCATGTAGGTGTTTCTGAACAGACATCCATGTGCTGTTATGGCCATGTTAGTGTCAACTTATGGTTCTCATCTTCTTCTGTGTACCTTCAAGAGGCAGTTCACCCAATATTCAATTAAAGTATGTTTCCACTTAACTGTCTATCCATCCAGATCGCTTTGCTGATAGGTGACACATTTTCAAGATTTCAATACATTTTAGATGCACTACACCAGTATTCTGGGGCAAAGTGTTTTGATCAGTGTTTTAGCCAGCTGTTTGCTGCGCTTGGTTTGCATATTGAAACATCAAATTACTTCAAACATCAAATTTACTTAGCAAAATTGTGCCATGACAATGTAGGAACTCCTTTAGCTGCAATGTCAAACTACAAAGACATTAACACTTCGCCCCAGCATATATAAAAGTCAATTTTATCAAGGTGAGCTGCATTTTCTAGTCGTGAAATCTAGAAAATTTGTCATATTTCAGCGAAACTACCTGGATAGATAGATGCTCTCTCCAAAGATGGAAACATATTTGAATTAAATGTTTGGGTGAATTTTTTTAAATACCTCACAGCTGAACTACTCTACTGCTCAAAGTCCCACTTGACTAAATTATCATGTTGTGTTTGTAAATCATAGAGTATAAATAATTAATTTCTTGCTTTTCCATTTTCCTCAAAGACTCAAAGTGACTTGGCAACATCAGTGCAGTCCTGTGTTGTCTACATTTCACAGATATGACATTTCTGATATGTAATAATTATAATTTATATAGTACGATTTTATACAGTTATGCTAACATAGCCAACTGGCTGAAGTCCATTTATTCATGGTGTGTGTGTGTGTGTGTGTGTTTGTTCTGTAATACTGTATAGATCTCAACAGTGAAGGAAGCATTCATTGACATCTCTCTACCCATCATTGAGGAGCGGGTGAGAGAATTGTACTTACTATTTACACAAGACCTGTAAATGCAGAGTTTCTGTGGCAGTAATGGTATATGAATGTACTCCTGTTTTTGTGATGGAACTTCTTGTGCCTTGGACAGTTTGTGGCAGCATTCCCTGTGTTTATGACAGTACTTGTTGCACCTTTGACAGTTTGTGACAGTGTTTCCTGTGTTCATGACAGTACTTGTTGCACCTTTGACAGTTTGTGACAGTGTTTCCTGTGTTTATGACAGTACTTGTTGCACCTTTGACAGTTTGTGACAGTGTTTCCTGTGTTTATGACAGTACTTGTTGCACCTTTGACAGTTTGTGACAGTATTTCCTGTGTTTATGACAGTACTTGTTGCACCTTTGACAGTTTGTGACAGTATTTCCTGTGCTTGTGACAGTACTTCCTGTGTTGATCCAGATTTCCAAACCTACGAATCCAGGAAGAACCAGCAAAAGCAATCGAGAACCGGACACACCGATCCCCCACGGCAACGACATGCATGCTGCACAGCTGTCGCATGGCAACAAGAATAGCAGGAAGCTGGGAGTGCAGGTAGGGGGAGCTCTTTGTCACAAGGCACCTGTAGCATGGTGTTTGTATGCAGAGCAGTGCCATGTTGCTTTGGCAGGCAAAGCACTGTGTGTGTGTGTGTGTGTCTGTGGATGACCTGTGTGTAGATAGTATGTGTGTGGATGATGGTGTGTGTGTATGTACGTGTATGTGTGTATATGTGTGTGGTGATGATGTGTGTGTGTGTATATATGTGTGTGGGGAAGATGGTGTGTGTGTGTGTATATGTGTGAGGGTGATGGTGATGATGTGTGTGTGTATATATGTGTGTGGGGAAGATGGTGTGTGTGTGTATATATGCGTGTGAGGGTGATGGTGCGTGTGTGTGTATGTGTGTGCGTCTGTGTGTGTGTGTGTGTGTGTGTGTGTGTGTGTGTGTTTATGTATGTGTGTGTGTGCGTGTGCGTGTGTGTGTGTGTATATGTGTGTGTGTGTGTATATGTGTGAGGGTGACGGTGATGAGGGTTATCCTCACACATATACACATTGCTGTGTCAGGGTGGGGTGAAGCCGCAGGCCAGGAGGTTCTCAGGAGGCTCGGAGGACAGAGGAGGCGACTGCGTCTCCGCACGGGTGGAGGAGGAGTGCAGCGGGGCCGGCCGCGCCCTGGGGGGGTGCAGGGACACCGCGCCGGGCAGCCAATCGGAGGGCAGCGAGAAAGACTCGGGTCCGCTGGACAGCAGCAACGACGCGGACAGCGAGGCGTCGGAGAGCGAGTGCGTGCCGCGCCCGGCCCCCGCCCCCGCTCCCTCCGGCAGGCCCCACCAGGGCGGCGCTGTGGAGCAGCTGGTCAGCGCCGTGTCCAAGCTCAGCCTGGTCCACGCTCCCGCGGAGACCCCGCCGGCCCCCGGCCGCGCGGAGGAGCAGGCAGACGCACCGCGTGACCGCCACCACCAGGGGGCCTTCCAGGCCCTCTCCCACAGCTACACGCCCAGCTCCAAAGAGTGCTCGGTGCAGTCCTGCCTGCACCAGTTCACCTCCGTGGAGCTCCTGATGGGCAACAACAAGCTGCTGTGCGAGAGCTGCACGGAGAGGAGGCAGAGAGCGCGCAGGAGCGGCGCGGCCGGTGAGACCAGCTGACCATTACACTGTGACAACCATGAAATGTCACTCTAGTGTCATAACGTACTGTTGCTGTAACTCCGCCACTTCACCCACCGTCTTTTGCAATTGTTTATTTTGCATGTTCATATCTCGATGAAGGTAAATATACCATAGATCATAGACCTACTCCCAATTGAAAGTTTTCCATTTCTACCCCATTGTGTTGCTCAAAGAGCAGGAGCTCTGTTTAAACTGCACTCTTACATTGGCTGTGTTTCAGCACTGTTGTCTCATGTTGGCTGTGTGTGTTTGTGGGGGAGCAGACAAGAAAACTGAGAAGGTGTACACCAGTGCGAGGAAGCAGATGCTGATCTCCACACTGCCCCCAGTGGTGACTCTGCATCTCAAACGCTTCCACCAGGTCAGGAAACAGCTTCTCCCGGGTCCATTTCGGCTCTGGCTGTAATTTGATCACGATTGGCCGGCACTCTGTGTACTAAGCCTGCGATTGGTCCTGTCTTTCAGGCTGGCATGAATCTGCGAAAGGTGAATCGGCATGTAGACTTTCCCCTCGTCCTGGACCTCTCCCCGTTCTGCTCGGCCACTTGCAAGGTACCGTCCCCCTAGTTGTCCCCCCTCCCCAAATATCCTGCAGTTGTCCCGCACATTGTTCTAGTCACAGCATCTGCCAAAGTCTGATTCTGTAGACCGCTGGTGTGAGCCAGTGAAGATAGACTGGAAGAAGTTGAATTGAGATTAGATAGTTAGATAGATAGAGTACTTTATTTATCCCCAGAGGGAAATTCTGCTGTTACAGCAGCAGTAGCATCCATGTCAGTAACACAACATAACGTAGAGATGCAGGTGTGTGTGTGAGACGGTCTGTGTGTGTCGTGGCAGAACGTGGTGTTGAAACTGGAACAGGTTGAACTGAGATACAGGCGTGTGTGTAAGACGGTCTGTGTGTGTTGTGGCAGAACGTGGTGTTGAAACTGGAACAGGTTGAACTGAAAAGCAGGCGTTTGTGTGAGACGGTCTGTGTGTGTCGTGGCAGAACGTGGTGTTGAAACTGGAACAGGTTGAACTGAGATACAGGCGTGTGTGTAAGACGGTCTGTGTGTGTCGTGGCAGAACGTGGTGTTGAAACTGGAACAGGTTGAACTGAAAAGCAGGCGTTTGTGTGAGACGGTCTGTGTGTGTCGTGGCAGAACGTGGTGTTGAAACTGGAACAGGTTGAACTGAGATACAGGCGTGTGTGTAAGACGGTCTGTGTGTGTCGTGGCAGAACGTGGTGTTGAAACTGGAACAGGTTGAACTGAAAAGCAGGCGTTTGTGTGAGACGGTCTGTGTGTGTCGTGGCAGAACGTGGTGTTGAAACTGGAACAGGTTGAACTGAAAAGCAGGCGTTTGTGTAAGACGGTCTGTGTGTGTCGTGGCAGAACGTGGTGTTGAAACTGGAACAGGTTGAACTGAAAAGCAGGCGTTTGTGTAAGACGGTCTGTGTGTGTCGTGGCAGAACATGGTGTCGGGAGAGCGCGTGCCGTACAGCCTCTTCGGCATCGTGGAGCACAGCGGGTCCATGCGGGGGGGACACTACGCCGCCTACGTCAAGATCCGACCGCCGCAGCGCAGAGGGGAGTCACGCAGACACCTGTCCGGTGAGCATCTGCAGCACAGAGAGAACGGGTGGAGTTACGCTCCCAGAGACGGGTTAGCCTGCCTATGGGACAGCAGTCTGCCCTGATGAGCCCGTTTGGCAGACACTTTGGATAAAAACGTCAGCCAAATGACATGGAATGTAATGGAATGAGTAAATCACAAGTTGGCCAGCGCTGATACACTACTTCACAGTGCATACAAGGGATGTTTGGTTCTTTACACTTTATTTTAGTCGAGTTTAATTTCTAAACCTGTATGTCGCTTTGGGTGAAATTGTCTGCTAAAAACTTTTAATGTAAATGTAATGCTGTTCTATTTTTTACTATGCAGAGATCATGCTGTGTGGTTCGCTATCGCTGGTAGTAGACCCTTGTTAGCCTTGAATAAGAAGAGGCAGATGCTCTGCTCAAAGAGAACCCACAGCAGCCCAACACTATGAAAAGCCAGGGCGGTGGGGAGTCCATCCTCCGCAGTAGTCAGCTAGAGAATAGAACTTGAGGTAGCATTGTTGGGGTGGCTTTTATACGCTCAGAATGGTTCTTTAGCCTAACTCAGGATGCTTAGGAGGAAATGTGAGCTACTAGCCTTCCACCAATAAGTTTCCTCCTCTCCCTTTGGGCAATTCCACGATAACTGATGTTTCAACTGCTGGATATTTTTACATTACATTACATTAATGGCATTTGGCAGATGCTCTTATCCAGTGTGACGTACAATAAAGTGCAAAGTGCTTACCCATAACCAGGGATAAGTGCGCTGAAAGACCCTAGAGGGAAGTACAATTTCAACTGCTACCTGTACAACAAAGATAAGGACCAGGGCCTATTTGATCATGTTTTTATTTTAATTTAATTTTTTTTAATAGTATTTGCGTGGTAAAGCCCAATACAGCTACATATTCAAGACTGCCAGTCTCTTATGTAGCTGTATTGGACTTAACCACTCAAATATCCTGTTAATGTCAGTTACCGTGGAATAGTTAGACTGGGGAAATGGGGATGCAGTAATGCTTTTGGGTTTCTCCAGCAGCGTGTAACTGACGGTTCTGTCCGTGTTCCAGGTCCGCGGGAGGGCATCACAGCACCACCGGGTCAGTGGGTGTACGTGAGTGACACCAACGTTCAAATGGTACCAGAGTCCAGGGTCCTCAACTCTCAGGCCTACCTGCTCTTCTACGAGGAGCTGCAGTAACTTCTTCTGCTTAAAAGGTGGGGGGTGCACATCAAAGCATGATGCAATGCATGCTGGGATCTCCAGTCCCCCCCCTCCCCTTCCGTGGAGCAATATTAGGTGCATGTATGTGCATTTCTCTCATTCATTAAGGCCCATGAGGGTTGCTTCTCATCACCGAAAGCAGCATTCGGCATATGGAACGGAACAAAACCAGAAGAATTATAGCAGAGGAAACTTTTGTAAAGTTTATTTATATTTTACAGTCTGAAGTGCTAAATATGAACATTATAATATTTTTTGTAGAAAGTACGAGTGTGTGTTTATTTTTTCAAGTGTGAATGCCAAAGATTCAGTAAACAGAAGCATGAGAGAACAGAACAGAAGAACATCCGTGAGAAGAGTATTATGAATCCGGTGCCAGATGGGCTCTGTTCTGATCCGGTTCTGACCCTGTTCTGAGGATGAAAGGGGAGCCTGGATTCTGTCCGGCTGCGGAGCTGTTACCGGTGCTAGGCTCCGTTCACGGTGCACCTGAAAATGGTTAGGTTCTGCTTTTCTGCCTGTTCTACAGTCAGTGCCACATACAATGCAGATGGAATCGCTAGCTATATTGAGCACTCATGACAGAAGCTTCTTATGAACACAGTTGTCAATGAACCAGAGATTATTAAATATAAAGCACCATATACAGTATGTGTGGTTATCAAATGTATTTGAATACTGTAACTAGTAGTAGTTGCATGTTGCATTTACTTTATTAGCAACACAAGCTGTGAAGTTGCTATATAGAATTTGATTGCTTTGTAAAATCTACAATGCAAGCATTTCACAATTGCTCCTGGACTAATGCTTCCAATACCAATAAGAAAAACAAGTTTTACATCCTATTATTGTTTTTTTTTTTTTAAGTTAGCCTTATATCAAGCACTGCACAGGGTTATCAAATCTTTATGTTATGTACACCTGTGACCTGTAAGATATGTACACCTAAATGCTTGAGTCTTAAAACGGTTCATCCAAGTAATTTAGGGATCATTGTGTGCTGTAAACCAGTCCTAGACCCTCACCTTGGAGCCCCATAAAATGACCAATAAAATAGTTAACTTTGGAAGCTTTATCCAACACCAAGCAAAGGCTGTTGGAGTGGCTATTTAATGCATTAGTCCATGCAAACATGTCTGAATCGTGTCATATCAAAGATCTATACAAGCTGTATAGCTATTTAGTAGAATGTATATATTTAATAATAGTGGGGGTTTTTTTCTTAATATCTAAAAGATATCATTGACAAAATATGAAAATGGAACAAAATATCCTAAAAGAAAATAATTTTCCATTTTACTGAGGACATGTAATGTGATTCTAATTCCCATGTACGAACAGACGGTATCCATATTGTATGTGTTCGACTCGACTGAAATGAGTCGCTTGAAATAGCGGTTAATTATGTTCTTCAGATGTTATACCCAAATATAGAAAGATGTGATGTTATAATGCAGGGGTGGGAAATGAGGGCCATACCTTCTGTCTTTCTTTCTGAAAGGTTTTACTGTGGCCAAATGTACAAATGAACTGCCATTTGTGTCCGCAGCTAGTTAGGTAATTGAGTTGTCCATCCCTGCTGTGAAACACATGTATGTCCCAGCACGTATTCTGAAGCTGAGTTCTTGAAACGGTAGCTGTGGAGAGGTGTGTGAATGTAGCCTGAGAACCCCAGCATCCTCGGAGCAGATCATGAACATGGAGAATCCCGTAGACTCATGCAGGGACTGACTGCTCTCACAGTGCTCACCCCTGTGCATTAAGCAAGGCTGACTCCCACTTTCTTTGCTTTTTTTAATTACAATCTTTGTTCAACGTTTAACTTCAGTGCAAAGACCCGAGGACAGAGCCAGGGATCTATCTGAAGCTTTTGGAAACATGCATCCCTAAAATATGTTGCATTTTTTATTTTGCTCAAGATTCCTTTAAAATTCAATTTTCAAAAAAGAAATAACATGCAATGTCATAAGTGGATGTAGAATAATAGTTTGCTATTATTCTGTTGCTTATTTGCTGTACTTTTGCTAAATTAACCTCAAGTGGTATAGATTATTGGATAGAAGAAAGGGTTCTAGAATGTTCTACTGTATATTGTTCCACTGCAGCATGTCAAAAGTTAGAATTCAAAATCGGCATCATATTTTAATGACAGATAATGTTATTTATGTATTTAATAATTAGAGTTTGCAGAATTCAACATTTATTTTAATCAACAAGACCTGTTTGAAAGTGTTTGCTCTCATCACAATGATAGTTCAATTTCATTGAAATCAGAGACACTTGCTGGCCTGCAGCTAATTAATGGAGTATTGAGTGTTGCTGACCTCATTCATTTCTGATGAAAGAGCCTCAATGTACTGTGTAAAATCTGTTTTTAAGATTACCTTTTTAGGACTGTTAAATGGTTCTATGTGCAAATACAAAAGTCAACGGTTTGTCACCTAACATCAAATTACATCTAGAATGTTTCAACCTATTAAGGAGTTTGGCTCAATTTACTTTTAACGGAAATGTCACGAAATTAAGAATGAATTCTAAATCCTGTCAATGAAAGCAATCATCTTAAAAGCAGTTGTATTAAGCAGTTATATGAAAAGTATGAATATGCACCATATCAATGGTACGTTACTTGGCTCTGGCCTTTCGTAACCCAGATGGATTCTGGTTGAATATGTAATAATGCATTTGAAGAATGATCTTTGTGTTCTTATTTTAGGATAAGTAAAAATGTTGAAATACTCATTTTTTAAATAAAGAATGTAAGGAATACAGTGTGGGAGAATACCGGTGTTGTTTCCAGTTTGTAAACCATCCTGTTCCGAGCGTGCTCCTTCGGAAAAGGACACAAGACGCTGCATTGCGCACTTGAACGTCACTCATCTCAAGATCCGGGAGAAAGATGCACAAAGACGGTTTCTGACTTATTAGCCCGTGCTGTCACGCCGAATCGCATGGTGCCATTTTTCCCGCGGTCGGTGGCGCCGATGCGTGGTGACGGTAGGAAAGCAGCCCTGTTTGCAAGCAGACACCCAGCTGGTGAAGAGGAGGTGGGTGTAGATGGGGAAAAGGGCAGTGTCACAACCATCCTCCCAGCTGCCATGCATTCACCCCGGCTGTGACACCCCAATCAAGCCCACTCTAATATTTAACCTGTCGCGACAAACGAAAACGCTGAAATCTCTTGGAAGATGTCTATTTTTAAGCGCAGGACCCGCAGGATGTTTTCTTTTTTTTTTAAGGTTAAAGATGATTTAATCTCAGTAATATGAGGCCTGGTCCCTCAGTCAGTGTGAACGTAAAAGGCGACAGGGGTCCCTTCATGTTCCCTGAATGTATGTGTGAGACCACTGCTCCTTCCCTGCTATACTGGTCACTGCTGTCGTAAGAGATCTGCTTGGGAACGTTCGTCTGCCTACGTCCCTGACACGTTTGGAACAAGCAGGGAGAAATAGGCTGCTTTTTAACCAACCACCCCCACAGGGCATTTTTTAACAAGTTTTCAGACAGGGGATGCAATGTGACTGCTTGATTCCGTCACATTAAGCTGAGAGTTTTCTTTTTTTTTTACTGGTGAGCGTCATCTCCTTGACTCAGTCACAGTCCTAACCCATTGTCTGGTGGTACCACCTGGCGATAGGTTAGCGGTCTGTGAGCAATTACAATTACAATCACTTATCAGATGCTCTTTTCAAGAGCGACTTGCAGAAATCTATTACTCAAAATGTAATAGCATACTACTTTCGGGCCTTTTAAAGACTAATCTGCTCATCACACTGCTCAGGTGTGTTTAATTGCCTCCTTAATGCAGGTATAAGAGCTCTCAGCACCTGTTTATCAACATGAGGACCAAAGTTGTGCTCGTGAAAGTCAAAGAAGCCATTATCAGACTGAACCAAGAATAAAATAGTAGAAGACAGACCCTAGGCTTGGCAAAATTAGCTGTTTGGAACATAATTAAGAAGAAATAGAGCACTGGTGAGTTTAATAATCGCAAAGGGACTGGAATGCCAAGGAAGTCCTCCAAAACTGATGACAGAAGAATTCTCTACATAATAAAGAAAAATCTCCAAACCTATGTGAAAGATCAGAAAACGCTCTTTGTGATGGCCAGGTTACAGTTTGCCAAGAACTTAAAAGAGCGACCACAGTTCTGGAAAAGGGTATTGCGGACTGATAAGATGAAGATTAACTTCTATCAGGGGAATAAACGTATTTCATTTGGATTTGATTGGATGTATCACAGTTCCAGGGTTGTGCAGATTTGAGTATACTTGGAGTAGGGGCTACAGATTTGGCAGCTCATACATACTCCCACTTGGAATACCCCTGACTTTCTGCTCACCAAAAATATTGAACAACTGGTGGATTGAAAAAGGTGTCACAATACATTTATATTAACACTCACTAAGAACATTTTTACATCATTACACCTACTTATTCATGCGATTATCTAATCAGCCAATTGTGTGACAGCCGTGCAATTCATACAATCATGTAGATGAGGGTCAGGAGCTTCAGTTAATGTTCATGTTGTGGTTTTCCAATCAAAAAGATTTCCAGACTTTGTTCAGAATGTCTTTAATGTTTTTCATACAGACAGTGGAAATAAGACTCAGTGAATACCTAACAGTGAGTGGCTTGATACAGCAATATACTTTCACACATTTATATGGATATATGTTGTCTATGCATGTCTATTTATCACATTTATCTGTATCTAAGTGCATTTTACCAATCATGAGTGCATATATTGATTTCACATTTGTGGCTACCAATCACATTGTTCACATTGATTATCACATTAATATGGCTTCTGATATGAGTGCATATTAGGTACATATTACTATACAGATATATGATGTATTACATTTCAACGTATTATTTCCAACATTTACCCCCTTTGAGACGTATTAAGTCTCAAACCATATTGCCTTAAATAAGTTCTGAACAAAGTCTGGAAATCTTTTTGATTGGAAAACCACAACATTCACATCAACCATCAGAATGGGGAAAACGTGATCTAAGGGACTTGGAATGATTGTTGGTGGCAGACAAGGTGGTTTGAGTATCTCAGGAACTGCTGATCTCATGGGATTTTCATTTCTAGAGTTTGCAAAGAGTGGTGCAAAAACTAAAATGAAATCCAGTGAGCAGCAGTTCTGCAGACAGAAACGCCTTGTTAATGAGAGATTGGCCAGACTGGTCAAAGCTGACAGGAAGGTGACAGTAACGCAAATAACCAGACATTACAACAGTGGTATACAGCAGGGCATCTCTGAACACACAACGCATCATAACGCAACGCAAAAGTGGATAGGCTACAGCAGTAGAAGTAAAAAAAAGAGTCATAAATACCTAATAAAGCAAACAGTGTATATAATGTGGTCCAGAGGGAGTAAACATTTTCTGGAATTCTTACAACTCAAATCTTCCATTAAAATTAAAGGCAACATTACAGCCATCAATTATGATTGTCCTCCATTGGTATCAGAGGTGATTAGCATATCTTCTCCCAAAAAAAGCATTGTCAAAAATATATTGAATAATGCTGAAATCTGAGTCAGAAGTAATCCTATACCAGGAATAAAAAGTGGGAGCAAGATTTATCTCTCACTCCACAATTTGACTTCTGGACAGAAACCTGCAAGAATAAGAATTAACATTAAACATCAACATGCATCTCATTCAGTATCAGGTAATTCACAGTACACTTTACAAGGCAAAGGATGTGTAAAATGGGATTTACAGACTCAGATATCTGTTCACAATGCACATAAAACACTCTGGTTAACTATCTTCATGCCATTTGGTAGGCTACTGCACACCCATAAAACATTTTTGGCAAGAAATAATTGACAAAACAACCGTCCTTTTGGGCTGTGACATCCCACTAGCTCCATCACTCTGTTTACTAGGCCAAACACAACAGTTTAATTAAGGAAACCCGGTGAGAAGAATAAAAACGTTTTTTTTTAAAACATGCTATGGCGGATATGTCTTGTGGTTCTACTAACTACACTGAATGCAGTATGTGACAGTGTGGGATGATCTTTGTCGTTATTAATCATAAAAGTGGCAATTTACTTATTAACATGGATGACTGTGGGTGCGCAAGGAGGATCAACTGACCTCATGCTGAGGGATGACTGAAATGCAGGTGAGAAAACTGCTTTGGGGACATATGGAGACCCTAGTTATTACTCATCACTACCCATCCAACCTCACACAAACGTATGTGACCCCAGATTTTGAGGTGAAGAACTTGCTTGACTGATTATTTGCTGAATTAAGCCCTGGTCGACAACACAATGACATTACCTCACAAAAATCCTGACCAGTTGGCAAGACAGAACTGCCTTTTACAAAGCTTTTCCTATTGGTGTCACCTTGCATATGCAATCAAAATGTATTTGCATTGCATTTTCATATACATTTGGAATACTATGCATAAATGTGTTTGATAAATACATTGGAAATACATTTCTGAATATATGAAATTGAGGGCAGCACGGATGGTGCAGTGGGTAGCACTGCTGCCTCACAGCAAGGAGGTCCTGGGTTCGAATCCCCGTCGGCCGGGGCCTCTCTGTGCGGAGTTTGCATGTTCTCCCCGTGTCTGCGTGGCTTTTCTCCGGGTACTCCGGTTTCCTCCCACAGTCCAAAGACATGCAGGTTAGGCTGATTGGAGAGTCTAAATTGCCCGTAGGTATGAGTGTGTGAGTGAATGGTGTGTGTGCCCTGCGATGGACTGGCGACCTGTCCAGGGTGTATTCCTGCCTTTCGCCCAATGTATGCTGGGATAGGCTCCAGCCCCCCTGCGACCCTGATCAGGATAAGCGGGTTCAGATAATGGATGGATGGATGGAATATATGAAATTGTCAATTTCTACAAATGCGTATTTTGAATGTATTTATTTTCCGTATGGGGAAATACATCACAAAATCTTAAGAAGGCCAGCGTTTACAGAAAAAGAAATTTCAAGCAAGATTTAAATTTGTTCAGTTACTGTGTAACATGCAGTTCACTCACATTAAGCTTGGGTATAATTTCCTCAAACTGGCTAGCCTGTTCTAACTTCATTAGAAACACAAATTTTATTGACCTTCATAAGGCCTACTAATAACTAACCATCAATAGTGTATTTTAAATAATTGTAATGCAGTTATTTATCATTTAGCAGCAGCTCGTCTGGTCTTCAACCTTCCCAAATACTCACACGTCAACCCCCTGCTTACTTCCCTCCACTGGCTGCCTGTCATGGCTCGCATCAAATTCAAAACATTGGTGCTAGCCTTCCAAGCAGTTAAAGGGTCTTCCCCAGCTTATCTGCAAAAAATCATCAGACCCTACACCCCTGCCAGACCTCTTCGTTCAGCCTCCACAGGCCGCTTGGCACCTCCCCCTCTCAGAACCTCCACCTCACGCTCACGACTACTGTCTGTTCTGGCTCCACGGTGGTGGAACGAACTCCCCGTTGAGGTCAGAACTATAGAATCTCTCCCCACCTTCAAGCGCAAGCTGAAGACGCACCTCTTCAAGCAGCACCTCTCCCCATCCCTCCCTACCTCCCTGTGAACCTTAATTGTTGTCTCTGTGACTGCTTTGTGTATCAGTATTTTTAGTTGGCTAGGTAAGCAGTGTTTGGATAGTTAACTTTGGTGACTTTTGCTCTGTTTGTTTGTTTGTTCAAAAAAAAAAAAAAAAAAAAAAGCCCCTTGTCCTTATCTTTGTTGTACAGGTAGCAGTTGAAATTGTACTTACCTCTAGGGTCTTTCAGCGAACTTATCCCTGGTTATGGGTATGCACTTTGTTGTACGTCGCTCTGGATAAGAGCGTCTGCCAAATGCCAATAATGTAATGTAATTTAAATTAATTAATTCATTATCCTGAACAGGGTCGCAGGGGGGCTGGAGCCTATCCCAGCATACATTGGGCGAAAGGCAGGAATACACCCTGGACAGGTGGCCAGTCCTTATCATTTAAATGCACAGAATAATAAAGCATGTATTTAGCATAACATTCAAAATGTTTAGTTTTTTGTTTTGTCATTCTCTTACACATTACAGTCTCCTACACATTGCTTGTTTTACATGAAAATATATTTTTACATATTGTGGGTGCTATTTTATGTGGGGGATATTGAAGTTAGGCATTCAATGAGTGAAATTAAAAAGGTTTGCACGTTATGACCCAAACAACATTGCCTGTAGGCTACTGTCCCAACGCGGTACAGTCAGTACCATTAAGTCCCATTAAGGAGGCAGCTGCCTGCTCCGTTAATGCCTGCAAAGTCAGTTGCCTTCGAAGACAGCTGACAGTTCTTATAATCATTATCAGTAGTATCATTTATATTCATCATAAATGGGTAACTTGGACCCCAGTTCAGTGGCTATGCTTGTAACCATCATTGTAACTAGCTAACTATGCAAGCTAACCTGTATGTTTGTTTACATTTTAATGTAGGTGAACGAGTTGTTTGATACATAGGTGTGGTCTACGCGCCCCAAGTAAAGTTGCAACCAATGCAAAACAAGTTTTCACATTTCATGAAAATAAACAACATATGCTAACTACGTGTATCGATTGTCAATGGGGGCTGGGGACAGGAGGTCAGGGTATTTCCTTTCCGTTTTCGTTTCCGGGTCGAAGCATTCTTGCCGCCATCTTGTCTGCAAGGCGGAGAAGAAGCGGCTTGGAGGAGGTGGGAGCAATACATCGAGCTCGTATTTGAAAAAAATCGTATCTCTTTATAACTATATAGAACGATAGTCGAATACGTACATTTGCAGTTGCATGCTAACAAGTGCAAATATATCAGTTCAAAGGTAAAGATGTTCAACTTTAACTGGTCTGTTTTATTTATTATGCGCCGGCGAGGCCCCGAATGGGGTAGCAATAAGCTACACGAACGGGAGTTTGTCTGAATTTTAGGTGGCTAGCAACATTGCATTACTCGGACACATTCTAGAGATCGCTTGCTAGCAAACGATACTCGTAGCATAATTTACTCTGTATAATTGCATCGATCACAGGTTAATGGCTACTGTATCTTGACTAACATTAGACTACGTAAGTTAGCTACCTCTAGCTAATGTTCCTTTAACGTTAATGTTGATGTTTCACATCGAAGGGTTGAATAGCTTGGTAACCAGTTTTCGGCAGTGAATCTGAAATAAGTTGGATAGCTAAGCCACGTTCTATTTAGCTAGCCAACTGATTAGCTAGCGCGACTATATCGTTATAACTGGCCAATCAACGTTATATTAAATATTTTCACATTTTACTGACGACAGAGTTACTTGTGTGACTAGCTAAATATGCAGCTTGTTCCCCTTTTTAGTAGATAACGTTGGCTCACGATCACTAACTTGAAGGTAACTTGAGCGTCGGTGTTGATGGGGTAAATCGGTGGTGACAAACAAGCCCTGGGCAGCAAATGCTTTCTCGTCTTCTTGCCACTGGTTCTCCTGGCGTAGCTAATGGATTTTAACGCTAGTTTCTAAACATAGCTAGAAAGCGCACGCTGACATTAAAATACTGCGCCCTCAAATTCCAGTTATCTGTAAACGCACTGGAAAAAATAAAATGCATATGACCAATCCGAAAATCTGGAAGATGGGTTAAAGCTGAAGACGTTTAATATTCCCTGTATTTCGGCTTGCCTTAAATAATGTAGCTGTGTAGAGCTCACAAGTATAATATACATGTGCAGTTTGGAAGTCT
Organism: Conger conger; assembly: GCF_963514075.1. Lineage (NCBI taxonomy): Eukaryota > Metazoa > Chordata > Actinopteri > Anguilliformes > Congridae > Conger > Conger conger. The sequence continues at coordinate 59,057,564 of NC_083760.1, read as the reverse complement.
AAACGTGAGTGATCTGGGTCTTAACCAAAGGTTCAGTAAGTTGCCCAGGTAAACACACCTTGGACCACAATGTGGAGACCCCAGACTCCTGGAAGGTGTACTTGCACTCTTGACTGGATTGTTAGTTTTTAATTGCTCCTGTATGTTTCCCGAGTTATAAAAAATATTCCACATGTAACTTCAGTCATCCTAAAAGGTGATTAGTGCCACTCCAGTAGGCAGTAATGAATTTGTAGCAAAATCTGACTTCTGTTGGCCTGAAGAAGGCATTTTGACTTATCCACATTCAATGAAAATTTCACATTATAATACTACTAATAACAATATTGCTTCATTATAACCTTTTGCTTACACCCAAATGGTTAATTTCCAATGTGAATCCTATTGCTCTCAAGGCAGCTGCATTTTTATGAATAACTCAATGCAAAACTGGGAGTTTATCAATTATACCTTCATAAACCTTTTGTCATTTTCTCTTCTTGTTGTCGTTTGCAGATCCCAGCTGCAAGAACCGTAAGGAGAGATGTGGGATCAGGGTGGACAGCCCTGGCCACAGTGGCCTTTGAGCCAGCAGCAGTGGATGCAGTCCTTTCAACACCAACAGGATCCAGGTGAGGGGTCTCCTGCAGATCCTAACCAAGGTATCTTCTCCAGCTAATGGCAGGCTGTTGCGTTCGACTACACACAAGTAGCTCACATCAGCTACTAACATATGCATGCACAGAAGAGCCCACAGATAAGTCAGTTACTCATCTAAAGCTGCTCACCAGGTATTCACACTATCATTCTGGACAACAAGAAAACTAGCCCCAATCATAAACATGAGCCAAAATAACCCCCCTCTGAAATTATTGTTGGTCAGGTGAATGAGTCATTGGTGGAATGAGTTTCAGTAACCACACAGGCCTGGTATTGTGATTTTCTGAGGGTCTCTGTGTCTATGGCTTCAGGCCAGGTGGACTGGGCGGCACTAGCCCAAGCCTGGATTGCTCAGAAAGAATCAACAGGCGCCCCAGTGGACCAGCAGCCCCTTCAGCCGAATGGGCAAGAGGTCCAGAACCTGGAGCCAGTGCCAAACAACCATGGAAACTTCCAGAATGACCCATCATTCAATCGGATGTGGCAGCCAGGTGAGAGAGTTATTTTTTTCTTTTTTCTTTGTCCATTTAATTAAATCTGCCCTTTTGAACAATTTTAGCTTTTTTCTTCTACCTTTTACCCGTATCACAATTTTGAATTGTGCCTTTGAACTCACTGCATCTGCGTGAGGGGACAGCTATAGTGCTGTACATGCACTCCCCTGTGACCCAGGGGCAGAAGTCTAACTGATGACAGCTGGCAATCTTTAGTGCCAGGCATGGTGTTTGGAAGTGCTGCAGTGGAAACCCATGGACCCCTGGTTGGAGGGGGGTTTTTCTTGCCACTATTGCCCTAGGTTCTTGTGGCGGTTTAGGCCTGTGTTTTCTGTAAAACACATTGTGGCGGTTGTTCATGAAATTGCGCTATACAGGTACGTTTTGATTTGGTGGACTCTCTCTACCCATGGTTTTCTTGGTGTAAATCACTGGCTCATTAAATAAGCATCACATTTCTGCAAGAGTCTGGACATCTCTCAAATAGCATTTTTTCTTTTATGCATGCGTATTAATAAAGCGCTGTGTGATGAGCTGTTTTTCTTTGAGGACGTTACTGTTACTGACCAGGCTATTTTACCCCAATTGTCCCCCTCCCCCGTCCTTCCACAGAGTGGGGAATGCACGGACAGCCCCCTCCCCCACCCCCTGATCAGGCCTGGATTCCCCCTGGGCCCGGGCCCATGGAAGTGGCCCCCCCATCGGAGGACAGCAACAGTCAGGACAGTCTGGAGTTTGGGTCTGATGCCCTGCATGGGGCATTCCCTCAGAACAGCCACGGCTTCTCAAACCCCCCCGACAGCTTCTCCATGGCCCCCATGGCCGTCAACCAGTTTGACTACCAGGTACAGAGCACTGCTTATGCCTGGACGTATCTAACTCCACATGGTTATATATGCCTCTATTTTAAAGTACTTTTTTATTGATAGTATTATTATTGTTTTAATTCTGGACATCATGTAGTTGAGCTTTGTTTGCTCTAAATTATATGCCCTGGATCACACTTACTACAGAGAAGAATGTTGTATAATTGATGTTGAGCACCTCTGGTCATAGCCTGCTGTGCAGTTTTTATGCATTTCTGAATTTGTAGGAATTTGACCTTGAAAAGTAAGTATGCTAAAGCAGAAACTATGGGCTGTAGCTTTACTGATTCAGAGTCCTCTTCTGTCACCAGCACGGGGCTGCCGCTTTTGGACCCCCCTCTACAGGGTTCCACCCTCCGTACTGGCAGCAGGGCCCCCCCCAGAATAGGCGGGACAGACCCCCGGCTTTCCGAGAACGTCAGAGGTCCCCTATGCAGCTGCCCAAGCAGGAGCCCCCAGCTCTGGGTGAGTCAGTCCGGATACAGCTGCTCTGCTCTGGTACAGCTTGTTTCTCTAATGGTAGTGATCAAGGATTGGATGTGCTGCCACTGAACTGATACCATCTGCCAAAAGCCATGCTGAACTCGCCAATGTACAATACACTCATTCATACGCAAGACACAGGCACAGGCACACACAGGCACACGTGCTCAAACACCCCCGCGCTCACCCACGCAGGCAGATACACAAGCACACTCACTCAAGCACATCCACACACGTGCACGCGCACACAGTGTTTAACCCTGTCCTCCACGTCGTGCTCCAGATGCGGTGAAGCGGCGCACTCTGCCAGCGTGGATCAGGGAGGGCCTGGAGAAGATGGACAGAGAGAAGCAGAAGAAGCTGGAGAAGGAGAGGATGGAGAGACAGAGAGCAGAAATGGCCAAAGACGAGGAGAGAGAGGGCAATTTGACAGAGGAGGAAGGCGACGGACCTAGACTGCCTCGTAAAAGCAAATTTGTAAGTGTTGCTTGAAGGTTGTCTTCTGGGTTGCGTGGCGTGTACGCTGGAAATGCTACTGGTGACCCACATGGACTGAATGCACATATAACCGACCATAACAGACTGAGTGCAATCAAAGCTTTATACCTGCACTAAGGAAACGATTGAATACAACCGATTAATCAGAAACCGTCGAGAAGCAAACTGTCCATATACTTTTGGTCCCCTGAAATGCGGGGCCTAAGTATGAAAAGAGAAAATAATTCCTTCATGCACCTCTAGGTGTTAAGTGACAGTGCACTTTATCGCATAGTAAGTGCTTTATTTCATTTATCATTGTACCTATGTCCAAATACTGCACTGTAGATTCCACTGTATATGAAATTGCACTTCAGGCTTGCTTCTTTCGACGATAATGTAAATTTCAAGTCATGGTCACCTGTTGTTCCTAGTTAAACATTTTGTAGGACCATCTTTGTGGACCTTGAAGTGTAAAAGTTGGGGACCGTTGTCATACAGGACAGTGACGAGGAGGACGAGGAGCATGAAGAGGAGGAGGAAGAGGAGGTGCGAGCTCCCATGAGAAAGAAGGAATTTGTGAGCCGTAGTCCCTCTCCTGTGGAAGAACAGAGTGAGCCAGAGATGACTGAGGAGGAGAGAGAGTTCCAACTGGTCAGTGTTTGTCACGTGTTCCATGTGTACCCTGTGATTGGCTGCTTAGTTCTGGTTATTCTTTGGTCACTCAAGTAGATTGAAGCTTAGGGAGGAAAAACTGTCTCTTCTTGCTGATTTCAACAGATGATTTTGACCAAAACCCTTCTGACGGAAGTGTTGTTGGAGGTCACCAATGAGGAGATCCACCAGGTGGCCAAAGAGACCCACCGCAAGGCAACTAAAGGTCAGTTCCCTGGGCGACCAACAGACAGACACCGACCTCATCCCTGTACAACAAACCTCATCCTCACCACTCAAATGTAAACATAGACTTTTAACCCTGTATTCAAACCTGAAGTAATTTGATTCATCTTTTCCATCTTTTGTAAAACAGCTCTGGTCTTCATTGGCCTACTGTGTACTGTGCAGCAGAATTAGAGTGACTTTGTCAGCCATTTTTCCTGCTGCTAATGCAATGGACAGAAACTGGCATACAGAAAGAACTGAGATGAAAAGCCCCAAGCAGGCAAAGTGAGGAGCCTATTTCCTGATCCTGGAGAAGTTTTTTTTTTTTTATCTTTTTTTTTTTTTTTCTCCTTTTTTCCTTTTTTGTGACTGTGACTGGTTGAGCCTTGTGCCACTAACTGGCCCCTGGGTGCACTTAGGAGGAAAGTGCTTGTAGTGCAGAGTGCCGCAGGCGGTGAAATGGGCTGTGATCTGCATGTGAGGAGGACTGTTTGCTAACCTTCTCTTCTCTCCTTTGTAAAGGCAGCGCCGCGCGGTGCGCTTTATCTGTGCCCCAACTTCCCCCCTTCTCTAGACTCATGCCTTTGAAAATGGTGGCTGTATGTTTTAACATGTTGTTCCTGTTGTTGATGTGAATCAAAGCTCCTGCCAAACAGCTGGCACAGTCAAGTGCACTGGCTTCTCTGACCGGCCTCGGTGAGTGTGACCCCGCCCGTGCATATGGGAGGGTGGGGGTGGGGGTGGGGGGGTGGGGGGGTGGTTTAAGAGCAGGCTCGCCGTCTTCGCTCTCCTAGACTGCCTTATTGATTGTTCTGACAGCCCCACCCTGCATTTGAGCTTGACGTCCGCAGCGTCCTTGTTGGCCGGCTGAGTGGCTCAATTCGGGTCAGGCTTTCCCCCCTGCAGTACTTGTCTCTCTATACTGTTTAACTAGAAGCATGCTTACAGCGAGTGGGGCTTTTATGTGAGTGGGGTTGAGTGCATGGTTGTAGACAGCCGGGGCTGGGGGTAGGGGGTGGATGTGGGAGTAGCAGTGCCCGTGTTGCGCCGGTCTGTTTTAAAGGGCCGGGGCTTTGTTGCCGCAGGGGGACTGGGGGATTACGGCTCGGACGAGAGCGAGGAGGAGGAGGAGGAGCGCAGCGCCTGGGGTTCGGAGTCGTCCGACACGGACGAGGAGGAGCTGCGCCATCGCATCCGCCAAAAACAGGATGCCTTCCGCCGCCAGGAGAGGGAGCTGCAGCAGCAGCAGGAGAGATACACGCAGGAGGGACCGCGTGTGCACGGTGAGGGGGGCTCGACCATGTCTGGTAGGGGGCGAGAAGTTTCCTTGGCCAGAAATGGAGCTGGTGCCTTGCCTTTTTGGGGTGGGCGCTCATGTGAAGAGGTGTGGACGTGGCACCACTGTCAGCCATAGCAATCTTTTAGCCCTCCCTTCTTTCCCTGTTCCCATTTTTACATTTACATTTATTTAGTAAGTAAATACATTTACCCAAATGTCTCTCTCCCATATACACTACCATTTTCAAATTTGTAATCACAGTAATTTTCATGTTGCTGAAAGGAATTGATTCACCAAGGTAGCATTACATTGATTCAAAAATAAAATATGGCCAAGACATTGATAACCTTACAAATTACTATTACTGTTTGAAGTTTGAAATTGGTAATGATTGTAAAGCCTTGTGTTCAGCAGCCATTACCCCAGTGTACTAAAAACACTCTCCCATTACATAAAGGGCAGCTGAAAACAATTGCCTTGTTTAATGAAGTTACAAAATATCTTTCAGTTGCTACGCTGTCTAATACCCTGGCATTTCTGGCAAGTTCAAGTCAGGCAGTTTTGAGAGATGTGCCAGATTGGCAAGAAACTGAAGATTTCATATAGTGCACTACTGTCTTGAAAGAAGAGACAAAACTGGATCTAACCAGGACAGAAAGAAGGCTCAGATGCACAACTGTGCAGTCATCAGAGTCTCGTTTCTCTAGAAATGGATGCTTCTCAGGTCCTCAGCTGGCAGTTTCAAACATCGGTTTCATCTGCAACAGTGAAGACAACTCAGGAACGCTGTTTCTTTTTGGCTGTTTTTAAACTAAAATGTAAATTTAGAAATGCCAGTGTAGCTACTGAAAGAAAGATATTTTTAGCTTCATTGAGAAACCGTTCCTAAGCCCTGCCCACTCTAGCCAGAAAACATTCCTTCAAGATGGTGCCACCCATACTATTAGGCCAGCTGCTGCAAAAAATAAGATTGTTGCTGGTGATCAGATACCATTCGTTCTAGCCAACAGCAAGCCTTACATTATCCTGTAACTAACTTTTCATTTGGGCCTTCAGTAATAAAGTGTTTTGATAATGCCAACATACATTTCAAGGAACAACGTGGAAGAAATGCAAAAACTATATTGTTACCCACGGAACATTTTTTGTGGTGAAAAGTCAGTGAAATGCCATCTTGGCTTTCAGGTGAAAACCCAGCGATTTTTTTGGTTGACAAATGAAAGCTTTACTAGATGACTTGGAGGCAGTTAGCCTGTAGCCTTTGTAAAACATGCTATAATGGATTTATTGGGATATTGTCTGTATGTCAAAAATCTCAAGCTTGATGCCTGCGCCTCTATACATCAAGATTCTGGCTTTTGCTCATCGAGTAACTCTTTAGGTAAAGAGTACATTTTTTACATTTTAGTCATTTGGCAGACACTTTTAATCCAAAGCGACTTACGACTGCATATGTTCTTCCACAAGTTAAAGCATCAGATCCATAACTAGTAAAATACACATGAGTATCACTTGATCTATTAACTCATTGTGTAGCATGATGAAGTTTCAGATGCCACTCTTGAATCTAATGTTGGCTGAGCTTAGCCAGCTTTGTTTAGCTACTGCAGCACTATAATATACTTAATTGTCACTTGTCATTAAGCCTGTCTGGAGGACTGTGCAGAGCAAGCAGATTAGTTCCAAGTGTTACTTTTAGACTGGGAAGTTCTCAAACAAGCTAGGGCAAATGCAAAAACAATGCTATGGTAAAAATAACTCACAACCTGGCAAAATAGGCATTGCTTTATTAAAAAAAAGAATTGAAATGAATCGTAACTGAAGCTTTTTTTTATGCTGTGTTTCTCCCCCAGATGAGGTGGATCCAGGGGACAGGGGGGACAGTGAGGAGGAGCAGGCAGGCAGCCCTGAGAAACAGGAAGTGAGGGAGAGGGAGGTGCAGCCGGCTGCAGAGAGGCGGCGGTCCCGCAGCGAGCCAGAGGTCAGCGAGGTCAGGCGGGTGGGCCCCGGGCGGGAGCGGGCGGGGCCGGGCGGAGGGAGCGGCAGCGCCACGCCCAGCGAGGCCCGCAGCGCCAGCTCGCGCTCCAGCTCCAGCAGCTCCTCCAGCCACTCCTCGTCCTCCTCGTCCTCGTCCTCGGGCTCCTCCCGCAGCTCGTCCCGCTCCTCCTCCTCCCCGCCGCGGAGGAAGAGGCGGCGTAGCAGCCGCTCGGGCTCCAGACGGGCGCGGCCCCGCAGCCGGAGCCGCAGCCGGAGCGCGCGCCGGCGCCACGGCAACGGCGCGGAGCGCGACAAGGCCCGCGAGAGGAGGCGGGGGAGCCGCGCCCGCAGCGACACCCGCAGGAGGAACCGCTCCCGCTCCCGCCAGCGCCGCTCCAGCAGGGGGCGCAAGAGCAGGTCCAAGGACAGGGGCAGCCGCAGCCGCAGCCGGGACCGCCGGCGGAGCAGCCGGGAGCGCAAACGCAGCCGCGACCGCAGCCGGCACAAGCAGAAAGCGGCGAGCAAGGACAGGAGCCGCAGCCGCGAGAAAGACAGGAAGAAAAAGGAGAAGGAGTCAGAGAGGAAGAAGGAGAAGCAGAAAGCCAAGGAGAAGGAGAGAGAGAAGGAGAGGAGGCAGGAGAGGGAGAGTAGCTCCACGGTGCAGGAGGAGAGGAACGGCAGGTCTAAGAGGAGGAAGGAGAGCGAGCACACGGACTCCCACGGCGAGCCTGCCAAGCTCTCCCGGCAGGATAGCAAAGCTAGCAGTAGGAGAGGGTCGGGTAAGCACAGCAGGAAGTCGTCCGACTCGGAAACGAGCAGGAGCAGGTCTCCTACCCCTCAGATTAGCAAGGAAAAGAAATCCAAAAAGTCTAAACGTAGTCGTTCAAGATCGACGGAAAAATCTCACAAGTCTGGTAAGAAGGCAAGCCGCAAACACAAGTCTAAGTCGCCATCAAGGTAGTATCCAATTTTTTATATATTCCTTTTCACAACTATCCTTGTGTTTTTCTGTGTCTTGAAATCTTGTGTAGCCAGTGCTTTTCCATCTGAGTTTACTAACGACAGTTTGTGCAATCTATTGTTGTTTGACTAAGAAACAAGTCACCTTTTTAACTATAAAAAGAAAATTGTACTTTTAAAAGAAATCCCCACGTAGCGCTATTTTCATTGTAGGAGGAAGAGTATCCATAGTGCCCCCTACAGAGCACACTCTGGGGCGGCAGAATGATCTGTGGTCTCTGGTGCAGAAATGACTGTCTCCTGATTTCTTTAACTTTCATCTGTCCTAGTACGTCTGAAGTGCTCAGTGTCTGTGTGACTGCTTTTGAATGTTGACGCTGCTGCTATTGGATGGCGTGCCGGGCGTGCTCAGTAATGCCCTGTCCCCTTTTCTCTTGCAGGTCAAACTCTCCCTCCCGTCGCTGGCGTTGAGGAGTAGTCCTCCCTTGATACGTGCACTTATTTTAAAATTCCATGAGTTTTAAAGGCTTGTCTCATTATAGAGGCAACGGTGTAGGTGACCGAACCCCTGCCCCTCTATCCTGATCCCACCCCCTCACCCCACCCCCTTCCTTCCACTCTTCCCCCCCCCCCCCCCCCCGTTCTCACAAAACTTTGTAAATAAGTGTAATATTTTTAAGGTCTGTCTGCAATACGAAGACATTTTGAATGCTAGGTTTTGACTTGTACTACGCAAATCCAAGGAGGGTTAATTGTCAGTAGATTATTGAAGTTGTAACATTTTAAAAACACAAAAAAGTGAAGACTCCACATATTGTAAATTGTTGTCCAATAAAAATGAGTGGTTCTGGCTGGATTGTCTGTTCATTTCTTTCCTGGGAGGCCCGGAAGGTCATTGAGGCATTCTGGAAAATCGCCTGTAATATGAGAGCCGACCCTTTGGCTTCTGCTTTATAAACCCTTACTAAACATTCTGCATTTACTGAAGGCAGTTTAAGGCAACGTTTCCGAAGAATGTTCCTGTACTTCCGCTTTTAGAATGGGTATATGAAATAATGTCATATTGATGTCTTTGAATATTATAATGACATGTATGTATAAAAAAATGCATTTGTAACTCGGGTATAACTTATTAGTACAGTACATACACGTTTGTCATAAAATAATCGTATGCCATGTAATATTACATTACGCGTAAAGAATGGTGGAGCTCAACCCGAAGGACCCGTGATTCAGATCGTTGTCGATCATTGACCGTGATTGATTTGAACACCTGTGAATACCTCTTAGTTGCTTGTGGCAGCGTAATATCTCACGATGAGTATTGTTACTTGAAGGATTTAATGGTATTTAGGAAACATACATTTATTTTGATAATATGTTTAATGTCACAAAATGGTCGGTGATGAGGGGGAAACTCCCGAGTACTCACGAAAGTATTTGGTTCGACACTCCTAGGAACTGTTGTGTGTCTAGTAAGTAGTTCCTAGTCGAGCACTTGTTTCAGCGCAATGGCTCGGTCACATTGACAGGGCTTACCTAGCTAGCTAGTTTGAAAAGCAGAGGTTTGTTTGGGGAAATCATGTACTCAGCAAAACGTATATATTTGACGTGTCTTGGTGCTGGGGTGAAATATCAACATCTGACAAAGTCTGTGGAAGTCGCTTCGACAATCATCTATTCGCGGACCGTGTCCAGATGGGTTACGGAATATGGACACCATTCTCACAAACGGCATGGGTTCTGGAGGAATATACACCAAAGTGTCATGTCCCGTGCTATGAGGCATGCTAGCACGACTGTGTGAGTTCGCTGCATTGCTACTGTAAACTGTTCCACTCATTAAGCGTGTCGTGGGCGTGTTTTGCGGTTTTGGCCTAGTTATTCAAACCCTGATTGGATGACATCAAGTTCAGTGAATCATGGTCATAACTCAAAAACAGTCTTTGATGAATAATATGGTGTGTTCATGCTAGCTACTATAAAAAATGTATCCGTTTTGAACTCGAGATTACTTTTTAAAAGTCTAGGCGGAAGCAGACTCATTTTTGCTCACTAAAACTATATGACGTATATGGAGCTCCATTAAGTATTTTAAGTAGCAGCCAGTTGGCATTTGATTGCAATGTTCCTCTCGCTGCGCTCTTTTACTAGGCTCTTTTACGCTACGCGTATGAAACAATGCAGCCATGATGGCCACGTTTAGAAAAGGAAACAATCTTTGAAACTGCGGAATTAATGTGGTTAAGGGGGTAGTCTAAGTTACAAGTCTTGTTTGGTCTAGAGAGATGGACAATAATATATATATATATATTTGGACCAGCCATATATGTAATATCGTTGCTAAAATAATTTAAAACGAATCCAAAGGGAGGTATTGACCTTATGAAGAGAAACTGAAATGTAAAAGCTCAAGTTCCACTGTAACTGAGCTATGTTCTGTTTAGGCTAACATGATGGTCTTGTAAATGTACTTTGTCAATCCTGCACTGTGGCTGAACCTCTCCCCCTGAATGCATGGTGTACACAGTGCTCGCGCCGCGCCCCAGTCCACAGTGGACCCCAGCGAAACCAAGAAATTCCAGCTGCTCGCCGGCAAGTGGTGGGACGTGCAGGGTGAATTCGCCCCCCTCCACTCCATGAACGATCTCAGAGTCCCCTTCATACGGTGCGTGCTTGAGTAAGTGTGTCTGTGCTTGAGTAAAGTAGCACTCCCGCTCACCTGTATTCAAACACATTGGTCCGTAATCACAGAGCGTTTGTTTCACATCTCAAATTCACAACCAACAGTTATTTTTATTTCCTTTTTGAGAAAGCCCAGATGAGTTGTATGGTCTCTCACTGCTGCGGGGGTACTGTAAATGGGCCAATATGAGGTGACACTACAGCCACATTTGTGAAGCTGTCTGCTGAAATATATGAGTTTCATATTTCTCAATGCAGCTTAGGCTCAGGCAGAGACATGCCACTGAATAGAGGCCTGAGGATGTTCTGTGGATGGAGCTGTAAGGCCGGGGAACATGGAGTGCCTGTGTTAGAGAGAGAGAAGAGAGAGAAAAAGGTACAGGAAACGGGAGCAAGAAGGAAAGTCATGAAAGTGGCCAGAGGATGAAAATGTGACGGAGCGTACTTGTGTGGACCCTGTGAAAGTTGGCGTGGGGATGGGGTAACACCAGCCTAGCTGCCCCTCAGCATATTTCTATCATCCTCCAAGCCCACAGTTGTCACAGTTATTCACAACAATCCATCCCATAATGCTCTACTCCCCACCCCCCACATTCGTTGACATGACCACTGAAGTGTGTGATTAGGTGAAGTGTATCTGCAAGGTTTAGCGAGAGGTGATTTAGTCCAGCCCTCAGGGCCTGTTTAAATGAGGCCAGTGCTGCCACCGCTGCTGCTGCTGCTGCTGCTGCTGTAGTTCTTGGCTGTTTGTTTCTGGGCCTGCAATGCTGAAAGCGCAGCGGTGCAGGACATAATCCGGCGCATTAGAGGCTCGTGCTGAGACGGGGTAGGGTGGGAGAGGGAGTGAAGGTTTGGATTTCTCCTCTCTGCCCTGCTCCAGTAGCCCGTCTCGGGCGCCCGAGGTCACACATGTATAACCGTGGTACAAACACTGCGGTTTTGTTTGTGGTAATGAGGGGGGCTCGTTCAACGTTCAGCTCATTCCTTGCTCATCACCTGGGGCTGTGTATGCCTGGGTTTGCAGGGGAGGGGGGGTGGTTACTGTAATGGGTGTGGGCCACAGAGCATCACCCGGCATTTGCTGTCTGCCTTCTAAAAAATGCATTCTTGTGGTTTCTTGACAGACTAGTGTTCCAATACTTAGATTTACTGAGGATAGTGATGGCGTAATTGTCATAGTGCCTAGAAAGGTGTGACCTTTCTTTTTAGGGACAATCTGCTGAATATGCACGGAGGCCGACAGTGGGGCGGACCCCTCTCTGGGCTCAGGATACTGGACGTGGGCTGTGGAGGTGGAGTGCTCACAGAGGTACTGTCCACTGTGTGTGTGTGTGTGTGTGTGTGTGTGTGTGTGTGTGTGTGTGTGTGTGTGTGTGTGTGTGCGCGCACGCGCGCGCACGAGAATAGAATTTATGTATGTGTGTTTGTGAGTATGTTGTACTGCATGTCTGCTGGATGTATGTGTATGCAGTAGGTGGGCCAGTGTGAATCTTGTTTGTTAAAAAGTGCATGTTTTTAAAAAGATTCAGTTTACGAAGAGAATAAAGTTGCCAGATTTAATCAGATATTCATCTCACATTGCTTATTGCTGCCCTGATAGCAAATTGATCATCAGGTGAATTCACCTTTGATGCATTGGCTATGTGGATGTTTCCATGAAATTTGTGCTCATAATAAAACAGTTGCATCCTCAGGCGAAGGTCTTTTTATTGTTCTTTTTCCTTTGAGTTTGAGTGAAGCAGGCGCTGTCAGCCTTGCTCACACATTCCGAGCCGTTCGGCATCCGTCAGTGCTGCTTTGTGTCTGATGTCTACCAGAATCCCATCACCTCCGCACCCCACAGGCCTGGAGCTCCCTCTGTTTAACTTAGCAGCTGTGATTTTGACCTCCACACACCAGGGGCAGTGGTGTCAAGGGGTGTCGTGTGTGAGATAATGACGAGTGCCCCAGCATGGTTTCTGACACTGGCAAAGATCTGCTGCAGTTTTTCTGTCAAACATCTGTCAATATCTGACCTTGCATACAATGAATACATTCATTTTGCAAAGCATATGAAAGTAATGGAAAAACAGAACAATTACACACAATAAAGAGCAAAGGGAAAAGGTTTATACAGCAATTTACAGTCATAAAACAATAAACTTTCCTTCTCTTGCTCTCTCCTAGCCGCTGGGCAGACTTGGCGCAGATGTGCTAGGGATCGACCCTGTAGAGGACAGCATTCGGATGGCGGAGCTGCATGGGTCGTTTGATCCAGCCCTGATGGAGCGCGTTCAGTACCGGGCGTGCACTCTGGAGGAGCTGTCTGAGGAGGAGGCCGAAGGATTTGACGCTGTTGTGGCCTCCGAGGTGGTGGAACACCTGGCTGACTTGGACACCTTCGCCTGTTCCTGTCACCAAGTGCTAAAGGTGTGTCTGGTGACTGGCTTTCTTCACACCAGGCAGTAGTATGTTACTGCCTCAAGTACTTGTAAAAAGATGTAGTAGATACCCACAGTATCTGAACCTTGGTTGCAGATGTTCTTCATTTACACACAAAAACAGACATAAGAAATGCATAGCATTCACAGTCAGGATAATTGTATACATTTGTCCAGCTGAAAATGATTTAACTTAATTATTAACATTCATTATACATTGATTTTGAAGCGTTTTGTGTCTCATGTGTTATGGAGAAGAAAGCACACATACACTCAGTGAGCACTTTATTAGGTATTTATTAGACTTATATTTGAGACTTAAGTCTTGATGTAGACTATCCACTTAGAGGTTTGATCCGTTGCGTGTTCAGAGATGCTTTTCTTCATACCACTGTTGTAATGTGTGGTTATTTTTGTTACTATCTTCTTCCTGTCAGCTTCAACCAGTCTGGCCCTTCTCCTCTGACCTCTCATTAACAACACCTTTCTGCCCACAGAACTGCTGCTCACTGGATGTTTTTCTCAAAACTCTAGAGGCACTTATGCATGAAAATCCCAGGAGATCAGCAGTTTCTGTTGCTCAAACCACTCTATCATGCACCAATAATCATTCCACAGTCAAGTACAAGTAACAAAGTAACTCACATTTCTTCCCCATTCTGACATTTGGTATGAAAAGCAGCTGGACCTCTTGACCATGTCTGCATTCTTTTATGCATTTAGTTTCTACCACATGATTTGCTGGTTAAATATTGGCATTAACAAGCTGGTGTACAGGTCTACCTAATAACGTGCTCACTAAGTGTATGTGTGTGTGTGTGTGTGTGTGTGTGTGTGTGTGAACTAGCATGTAAAACATAAGGGATGCCTAAAAGTATAAACCAGTACCTGGCTGGATGGTAAAAGATAGTTGGTGGGAACCCATTTCATGTGCTCCTATTCAGAAAACAAGTGAGAAACGCTCAGTGCAATTTGCGGCTGTGTGGTTTTAAAACCATCTGGGATTTTGCTGTGACATCAACATTCCATGCCGGTGAGGCTTTTGTTTGGAGTTAGACATGAACTTGGGTTGGCGGTACAGAGAAAAAAGCCACCAAAGGGAGCCTGTCTCTCCATAACCTCCTCTTAATACAGCTTCATCTGGGTAAAGCCAGCTAGCTCCTCTGAGATGCAGGCCTGTTTGTGTGTGTGTTCATGTGGTGAACATCAGCCTCCTGAAATCTGCCATCGTATTTATCAGAGTTTACCGTCTGATATTTTAATCCTGCCAGCATAGAGTTTTCAAGACAGGCTGAGTTTAAACTACCAGTAAGAAAGATGTAGTAAAAGAAGTGAATGCCATCTGATCCTTTCTGCATTTGCATGATGTCAACGTGTATTTTACTAGTTATGGATTTGATGCTTTAACCTGTGGGAGAACCTATGCCCTTGTAAATCGCTTTGGAAAAATGTAAATGTGTGCAGAGTAGTGCATTCTGTCATATTTTCTAAATCTGTGTTTCTGTCTAATGTTAATGCCCCTGTTGCCTTTCATTAGTTCTTTCTCGATTGCTGTTGTTTCTGTCCTAGACATGTGTCACTAAGAGTGAGTTTAAATTGTCAGGCAGCTGTAGTGGCGGTTTGATAGGGAGATGGGGCTATAATTAAAGGGAAATGTAGAGGCCTGCTTCAGACTGACAGACTCAGCAGGCCTCAGTTTGGCCACTTTGCTGGTGCTGATTTGGATTGGTTCTGACCCACAGTGGGGTTGGTACAGATGTACCCCTGATAAAGACTGACAAAGAATTTAGAATATAAATACAAGAATATATTCTACTCCTAAAATCTTAATTAGAGAAGAAGTACTTGGTATTAGTTTCACAAGACAGCCTGAATGTGTGCCGCCAGTATTTTTTTATATTCCTGGTATGTATTGGTATGTAATGTATTCACTACTATGTTTATATTTGCAGTATATCATACATTGCAAGCCATTGATATGTTAACCATTCCAACCTCCTCTGCTTTACTGAATGCCGCAGGAAATAAGTCTGCTTTACTTTTTTTGGTATTTTATGCATATACCACGGCTGGTTATGGAGATTTGCCATCCTGTTGGTTTTCACTCCCCTAACCCTAACAAAATGCACTGCATTCAACAGCTAGAGATCTCATTGATCTGCTAATGAGTAGAATCAGCCAAATTATGGTTGAAATGAAAACCTACAGGAAGGTAGATCACCAGGGGTTGGGCACCTTTGGTTTGTACTGTATACTGCACTCTATTCTGGCTTCTTATTCTACTGTCTTCCTTGTGTGGACCTTACAGCCAGGAGGGTCCCTCTTCATCACCACCATCAGCAAGACCAACCTTTCCTACGCGCTGGCCATTGTGGCAGCCGAGCAGATCCTCCGCATTGTGCCAAGCGGGACACATGACTGGGAGAAGTTCATCAGCCCAGTCGACCTGGAGCGCCTGCTAGAGTCTAGTGAGTCTTCCAATGCATTTGTTCTGTTTCTTTCCCTTGTTTTAATAATATGGTGACCAACATGGGGGTAATAATCTCCAATTCCTAAACAAATTTGAAATATCCAATGACTATTTGTAGCCATGGTCATGCATGACCCCTTGTTGCTAGTTTGGACGAGTGTAAACATCCGTACCTCTTCGGAAACACACCCGGCCAATGGGGGTTGCTAGAGTCTACAGTCAACTCTGGGATGCTCCGGATGTGATCCCAGACCATTGGGTTCACCACAGCATGATGCCTTAACTGAATGAGCCACCCAGCAACCCACTAATGCTTCCATGTCTGTCTTTGACCATGTTTGGCACTGCATTACTGCTGTATGACTGCTTCGTCTCTCTCCCATGTCACAGGTGGCTTCTTTGTGGAGTCTGTCCGTGGCATGCTGTTGAACCCGGTGACTGGATCCTGGAGTTGGATTGAGAGCACTGCCATCAACTACGCCCTCCATGCGGTGAAGCAGAGGGAGGAGCCGCAGCCTGACTATGCCCAGTCAGCCGCCGAGACCGAGGGCCACACGAGCGAGCCTGAAGCCAGAGCTGGAGGGCCACCTGGACCAGGGGCCGGGCACAACTGAGAACTTTCTGCTGCAAAGAGACAGATAATTCAGCCACTGCCCACACAGTGCTGGGACAACAGAGAGAAGAAAGCTGAGTGCTGTCAGTACTCTGCTGTCTGTGTGATGATGATGGGGAGAAAGTGCTTGAGAGACTGTTAAGGCAGTGTTATTTAGGGAGGGATAAGATGGATTGGTGCCAAATATTGGTCCCTATACACTCCATGGAGTGGAAATGGCAGATTTATGCTGTTGCCTTCATTTTCCCTTTCAAACCCATTTCAAAGTGATACTAGAGGTGCTGTACGACGTTTACTGCACATTTGGAAGGCCTGCCTCGATCTCAGCCAGCCTGGCTCAGTGGTGTCCTGTGTTGTGTTTGTAGGCCTATGGAAATCGATCTCCCTGATAGCCAGAGGCACTATTACAACCACAGAGGGATTGCCGTGATCCGTTTCCGTTTGTTCTCCTTCAGGAGCTAACCATGCTAACGGGTTATACCGTGCGAATTGGCAGTACCCGAGTGCATATCTCTCGGCAACAGTAATACAATGAGTTTGTCAGGAAACGGATGAAAAATACCATGAATGATCCCAGTTTACCGAAGAGATCTGTACTTAGCTGTGTGGCAATGTGTTTAATTTCCATTTCCATTTCAATAAAAGTTATATAAAAGGCTATATTTCGTGTCTGATAGTGGTTGGGTGCATCACTTCATATTTTATGAATTATCAGTTTTACAACTTCCCTAAAAAATATATTTCTTATTTTAAGCAATTTAATTTTTAAAACAATGCAGCGAATGGATCAGTCACCGATCGGAAAGTGAGACGGAACATCTTCTAGGCTATACGGAAATTAAGGTAGCCTATTGTAGGCAATAGATTTAACGTTACTGAGAGTATAGCTTTTCCATTCCTCTTCCGCCTTTTATCGACATATTGTAGCTGTTTCCCTTGCAAGCTATATCATTGTTTTGGAAAATGTACGGTGCTCAATAGGGGATTCGTCAGAGGTAGCATGGAAATCCCTCGAGTGGGAACTGATGCTCTGGCAACTGCCCTTACCAGATTACCTTTACGAAACGTGCACTTCTTAAAACAATAGTGGAGCCTCACCATGAATGTTGAGTCTTACTTTGTTCGACCAAGATGCTGGCTATGAATGCCTCAAGGGATGAACTTATAAGTAAACCTACCCCTCAGAAAACGCGACAAGTGTAAACGTATTTGATAAATGAGACATTGTTCTGTTTTTATGTAAGGTATTCAATCGGCCAATATAATGCGTAAAGCAGCATAGCTTTTAGAATTGGTAAAGATTGTGCTTATACCGCGAAACAATTGGGAGCCAAGTGCATGTCCTATAGGCTGTGCCATAGGAATAATAATAATCGTAATATAAGTTATTCAAGTAATGTTATTTTGTGTCTTAAATGTTTTATTGCAGTAGGCTATAGCTATTGGGCTATAGGCAATCCGTAGCCGAATGTTTTACGACGGGCGGTAATAATTTCGGTTGTGCCATAATAAAGTATTACTGGTTCATACAACTGTATCTATAAAGAAAACGGCGGTCCTCTGGCAGAATGTTTCCCGAGAAATGTAGGTTGCTTTTCTTCCGCGCATCACACGAGACGCGATCGTGGTGTGACATCACACATTTCAGTTGGAACACATCCAATCCCCTGCAGAGGATGCTGGGCGTGATGCGGGAAGTACTATCAACAGCACGGGAATTGTTCCCGCATCTTGTCCACAAAACAAGGGTTACGATGGTTTAATATCTAGGCCAATCTATGCTATCGATGAAGCCGGAGGGGTTTGAGAACGGAAGCAAAAGGCGTGTCAGAAGGACAATGTATTGGGGGTTTGGGTTCTCCTCTTCCCGGCCGTGCGTCGTTGATCTTGGCCGGAATCAGAGCTTCTCCTTCGGGTTGTGTGACTCCGATGAGAACTACTCATTTTATGGCTACATTGTTGCCTTCCCTCTGCAGGACTACAGTGGGATTATGTCGGGGCTGGGATCCGACTCATGGTGGAAGAGAACCCTTTATTTGGCTGGTGGCGCCTTGCTAGCCGCCGCTGCCTATCTCATACACGAGCTGCTGGCTATCAGGTACAAGAAATGCGGGGGATGTCATTTATTTTGGCTAGTGTGCTACTCTCGTGCTGACGTTTGTGTATGACCCGGTCGACGTTTGAGTGCATGATTTATGTGTATATATAAATTCAGTCCATTTGATTAGACGTTTATGCAGCTTGTGTATTTTAACACAATACCATGGGTATTTCTTATTGACATTCTTACAATGATATCCTTCATTGTTTTCATTAATTGTAAATGATACATATAGGCTAGCCTTTTACTTGATGGAACAGTGGTGGGTGGGGTGTTTAGGCACATACAGGAGTGAATGGGTCTACGGGATGAGTGTCTGCCCATATGAAGTTCCTCCAGTTCTGTCTAAGATACAGTACTTTCCATGATATGATATATATATATCCCCCCAACATTCTGGAGAATCACAAATAATTTCAGAGATGTTATTGAATAATTTGTGTTCAAATACTGTCAGATGTACCTTTCTGTCTTCAGCTGAAGGACAGTAGGCTTTGGAGCCTAGAATGTCCTTTTCAGGCTCTTCCCTGGAGTCACTCTACAGTCCTTCAGATAAAAAAAAACATTAATAATAATAGGGATGAATACTAGGGATCAGCACACTAGTTGGAGCCTGGGCAATTATAGGATGATTTGAGGCCTGCAGTTGATGCTGAGCCCTATTGGTGATGATCGGCATTGCTGTTCTCACCCAAACACTTCCAGAGTTGTTTAATTTTCCTTCAAAGTCAAACCAGTTTCTCTTGCCTTGGCACAACAGTAATCTGATCTAGAAACCAGATTTATAAAACTCTTATAAGGACCAGGCTCAAATTCCACCAGTCTGTTGTAATATCAAAGCATATAATGACTAAACTTTGCCAAGTTTTTTTTTTATTTCAAATATTTATTTATCCAAGTTATAACAGAATAGTTGGTTCAGTTATTAAAAAACCTCTATTTTCAAAAGAGGAAACAAGACTTTAAAAAAATAATAATTATTGGGTATTGGGGTCCTACACTAGGCTGGTGCTCAGGCTTTCACTCTCCCTGTGTGTGTGTGTGTGTGTTGGCAGGTGGGGCTCAAGTTACATTTAATCCAGCCTCCCTCTTGCTTCTGGTAGTAGCCAGCAGGAAAATGGCCTCTGGGAATGAACCGTATGTCTGCCATACTGGAAAAGCAGATGGTTTCTAACATGATTTTGTACTTGTTTTAATGTGGGTGAGTGTGTCAGTGAGTCAGAGACCGATCAGGATAAGCTAATGGAGGTGCTAATATCGTGTTCCATTTGAGCTGAGAGAGGCATGCTATGTGTCACTCTGCAGGAAGGAGCAGGAACTGGACTCCAAAGATGCCATCATTCTCCACCAGTTCTCCCGGCCCAGTCATGGGGTCCCCAGCCTCTCCCCCTTCTGCCTGAAGATGGAGACTTACCTGCGCATGGCAGGCCTGCCCTATCAGGTGTGCTAGGCTAGTGCTTATGCTTTCACTCTGCCTGTGTGTGTGTATGTTTGTATGACTATGTGTGTATATGTGTGTGTGTATGTGTGTGTGTAATCACTGGGTGTTCTCCACTCCCCCTCCCTAATGGTTTAACTGGTAATGAGTTCAGCTTGGATTCATGCTTTGATAATGACCATTTGATAATGATAGATTACTGATACGCTTCAGTCTGAAATGACATGTTTTCTGTCTGCAGAATTATTTCGATGGGAAGCTGTCTCCTCAGGGTAAGATGCCCTGGATTGAGTACAACAGCCAGCAGGTGTCAGGCACGGAGTTCATCATTGACTTCCTGGAGGAGCAGCTGGGAGTGAACCTCAACAAGAGCCTGAGCCCCCAGGAGAGAGCAGTGTCCCAGACCATCACTAGGATGGTGGAGGAGCACTTATACTGGTCAGTGTCATATGCTCTGTGACTGCAGACGTCCACACATACCAGAGAAACACTGATACAGGTGTGAGCTGCACATATAGTAGGCATTCCTTCACACGCTGGAGAGTCTCCCTCTCACACACACATAAACACACACAGAGTTGCAGTTATATAACACACACATTCCTCACTGAACCTCATGCATTTCCAACAAGCTGCTCAATAACCCCCTGCCTGAAGCAGATTGTGTGGCCATGTACAATTCTGTCACGGTCTCTCTTAGATCATAAAGAAGCTACCTGTTAAGCCTGTGAATAGATGTAAAGATGTAACAAGTCAGTTTGTTTGGGCCCCTATTGCCTTTCTCCCTCATCAGTAAATTATCCATATTTCACACTTATTCAGTCTGCCTTTCAGTGTGCTTGATGTATTTCATCATGACACATTTAATCATTTTTCATCAATAAAAAAAGAAAATAATAATACAGGTTCAAAAAGCATTTAAGAAACTATTTGCTCCTTTTTATAATGGATTGCATGTACATGGCACGTTCACATAAGTTCTTCTGTCTAAAAGCATGTGTGTGTATATGTGGGTTTGTATGTCTTTGTGTTTTTTTGTCTTTGTCTGTGTGTGTCTCAGGACCATAGCATACAGTCAGTGGGTGGACAACCTGGAGATAACTCAGGAGATGCTGGGGTTTACTGGGCCCCTGAGTGACCTGCTGAAGTGGATCTTCAGCCGCCTGACCAGCAGCATCGTGAGGCGAGAGATGTATAGCCACGGCATTGGACGCTTTTCCAGGGAGGAGGTGTACGCCCTGATGGAGAGAGACATGCGCACGCTGGCCACCTTCCTGGGTACTGGGGGAAGGGGGGTTTGACCACAGTGGTCATACAGAGTGTTCTCTGTCGCTCTCCGTTTTCTGTATGGATGATATAACACTGCTTTAGCTGCCTGTTGTTACTGTTCTCTGCTGGTGGAATAAGTGTACTACACCATGTCATTCCAGCACAGCACACACACATAATTACAACCAAAATATTTCAGCCCACAAACAACTTAATGAGAGAATACCTTTCAGGTGACCCGGCCCTTAAATGGAAATGTTAATTAAAATGTAGCATGACACATTAAAAATTAAAAATACTTTTTTAACAGAGCAACTGGTTTCAGTGTCCTCCGGAAATTGTACACTGAATTGTACATTTGTTTTCTTGTGTAACATTATCTCAGACTTAACCCCCTCAAGTTTAGGAACCTGAAGTTTCAGAACCACCTGCTTTAGAAACACAAAAACAAGGATAATTGAATAGGATGCTGATTTCTCCCTCCTTTATTTCATTTGATGCGTGCACTTTCTCTCCTCCCTGTTGTATGTATTCCTGTTGTGAAGGAATGCTCATTCTTTGTGAAGGTATTGTAACTTTGGCGCTGATGTTCTTGCTGCAGGTGATAAGAAGTACATCATGGGGCAGAAAATGTCAACTGTGGACGCCACAGTGTTTAGCCACCTCTCCCAGGCCATGTGGACCCTGCCCGGGACATGGCCTGAAGAGCTGATCCAAGGTGAGGTCACCAACACTTTCACTTCCTGACTTAAACCGGTGTGTTGGAAGCATTTGTCTTTGGATGTGTGTGACACCTTGTTTTGCTCTAAGTACTTAGAGTAGTAGTGAGTATAGTACTTATACAGTTATACAATCATACCATTGTAACTTCTCAATATAGATTTCGTATATACAGTAAAACCCCACTATAATGCAATAAGAGCAGTCCATAAAAATTCAAGTGTGTAAAATGCGGGGTTGCGCTATGGTTATAGTGGTTAATGAAAAATGTATGCATTATAAGGCCAAACTCATACACATGAGATACATTTACTTCCATTAATTTTTTCTAATTAAATTACATTTTCAATAAGAAAAACATGAAGCATATGACTGATGTTTAACTTTATAACCTACACACATTACCACACATAAACATAATTTAAATCCACAGGAAATAGAGCAATTATTACCAAAAGAATTTGCATGTGACAAATGTAACCACAGCCTACATGAAACCTTTCCAGACATGACAGTGAAACTGCTAAAAATAATTTTGGTTTGCAGTACCAAAATACTGTTCCACCAATTACCATGCCATAAGTAGCAATGCTGGGTGCTATATAGAAACTCATAACTTTACTCAGATAATAAACATCTTCATCAGGACATCATTACATCTTTTATCACAGACATTTATTGTATAAATATATACACCCTCATATCCTACCCTTCACTCTACAGACTTTATAATAACTGTTCTTTTACCCTCAATGGATCTTCTGCACTGTACGTTTTTTCACCTGGCCCTCATCTGCTTTTCTAGACATCACCTTTTCACCTTCTCTGCAGTACCATGCCCAATAATCTGACCCTCTTCTGCTCTGCTGCCTTTTCACCTGTTTCAACTGTATTTCCTCAAATATTCAAATATTTTCAAAGACATTTATTTTCAGTACTGTTCATGTACTGTTTTAACATGTCATAGATACAGTAAAAATGACTAAGAGGAGTATTCAGCTCAAATATATTTACAGTCGGTTGCCTGAGAACAAGGAAAATGCCGTTTACTGGTTATACTTGACTGATATATTCTGTCCAAGTGCAGTTGAACAATGGCTCCACTAGATGGGGGTCATAGACTTTCTAATGATTTTCAGTGGCGGATGGTTTAGTCCTTCATAACGAGCTTTACAATGAACAAGTTCTTGAGGAATTGCACTTTTAGTTCTACTATTTTCTGAAGGCTAAAGAAAAGGTTTTTGTCCCATTTTATCAGTCTACGGTAGTGCCCTCTTTTCAATATAAACTGAAGGACTCATATTGTTTAGTGACAACCAAATTCACAGTCCCATTATTACTCGCTGACATTGAATTTTTCTGATAGGTTGTACAGATGCCTTCTTCAGGTCCAGCTTAGTACTAGACCTTCTGTAGACTTACCGTAGTTTCATTATATACATTTTGATTATTGGTTGGACTCATTATAGGACTGTTATAGACATGACTCACTGGAGCTCACGATAGACTTTCAGGTAAAAGTTTCTATGGACCAAATTGTAGGCAATAATAGATGTAGCCTTGTGGACTCCTTATCCACAGAGTCTCTGTATATGTAGCGAGTGTTATGTGCGCTGTGTGGTGGTCACCTGCGTGCAGATGAGCTGGTGAACCTGGCCATGTACTGCGAGCGGATTCGCCGGCGCTTCTGGCCGGAGTGGCTGGCGGACTGCGACGGCTCCTCCTCAGACGACGTGAGCGAGGACAGCGGGGCCCCCTCCCAGCTGCTGGACTTCTGGCTCTTCTCTCCCGCCGGGACCTCCGAAGAGGAGGCCACGGACTGCAGCCTCTCCTGCTCTGTGACGCCCGACTCGGACCGCAGCGCCGCTACGCCCTCCGACTCCCACGCGGACACGGACGCCTCCGAACACGAGCAGGATGAGTGTTAACGCTGCCCCCGCGTGCCACGCGGCCCTGGGGTGTATGTCACCCACCGCAGGAGGTGGACAGGTCTTTTTAAATGTTTGTTTAATTTTGTATACAGTGCCTGCTTGAGCTTTCAGCAACTGGCACAGCTGGAGTTAGGAGTGATGTCACTCAGCTGAGCGCCAGGGCGGGGCTTGGGTTCAGGGGCGGGGGGAGCCCTGTTGCTGGGCAGAGCAGTGTTAAATGAGCAATGTTAAACATCCGGTCAGTGATGGTGACCACTGCCAATGAATAGGACCATCTTGCTTTTACATTTTCCTACTTGAATACTTGAAGTAAACAAGACTTATGTTGTAATATTTCTTTTATACACCATTTTAGCTTGATACATATTCTCAATCTCCTGTGAAATGAACCTTTTGAATGGATCAGTAATATAATTTAAGAAGTACTACGCGTATGTGTCTGTCTGTCTGTCTGTTTGTTTAATTGAAAACCTGAGGAATTAGCAGAGCTCTTTCTGCGACCCTTGCAGGTTTTTGTGTGTTTGAGTGTTATTTTGACACACCCTGTGGGTGTTTGATTTAGAAACAGCAGAAATGTTCCTGAGATACTGGCAGCTCTGTTCCAATCATTTTGATATCAGTTCTGCTCATTAGCAGAGTCTTATTACACAATTATTGTTATGTGTGTTTAAGCACTGTACTGTAGATGCAAAATTGTATATGAACTAAGAAGTGATAAGACTTATGAATATACAATAAGCTAGATAAGTTTAGACATTGTGTAAAAATGCCCATAATATATTTCATTAAATAGAGCTGTGACAATTGTATCAAGAAGTATTCTTAATATTTGCAATGTGTATTGATTTTTTGTTTTGTGTGTGTGGGTGTGCTTGGTGGATGCCAGCATTTATGTATTATATATTTAATGTCCACTTGATAACGCAAATAACCTGCCACTCCAAAAGCTAATCATGTGGCTGAAACTCAATATATATAATGTATGCAGACAGTTTTATTGACCTTAGAAATAAGAAGTATTGATGTATTGAAATAGATATTACATTCAGTGGCCTCTTTATTAAGTACACCTGCTTGTTAATGCAAATAGCCTGCTCCTCTGAACGGCAAATCATTTGGCTGGCACTCAGTATACAGTATAAAGCATGCAAGCTTGGCAAAGAGGTTTATTTGCTGTTAGAATGGACAAGACACATGATCTAAGTGACTTCCACACACTACAGTCTGTAGAGTTTACAGAGAATTGAATGCAAGTGAAATAAACAAAAAACCATCCAGTGAATGGCAGTTCTGTGGGCGAAAAGACCTTGTTAACGAGAGGTCGGTGGAAAAAGGGTCAGACTCGTTAAGGCTAACGGAAAGGTGACATGCTTAAAGAACAGTGGTGTGCAGAAGGGCGTCACTGAATGCACAACGCATTGTTTCATGTAACAGGGCTACAGCAGTAGAAGACCACGGCAGGTTTCACTCCTGTCAACTAAGAACAGGATGATGAGGCTACAATGGGTACGGGGACTCAAAAGCTGAATGGTTGAAGATTGGAAAGATGTTGCCTGTGAGGAATCTTGATTACTGCTGCTACAGTACATGCCGATGGTAGGTTCAGAATTTGGCGTAAACAGCGTTGATCTGTCAAGCCTCAAATCAGCAGTGCAGGCTGATGGTAGGTTCAGAATTAGGCGTAAACAGCGTGGATCTGTCAAGCCTCAAATCAGCAGTGCAGGCTGATGGTAGGTTCAGAATTTGGCGTAAACAGCGTTGATCTGTCAAGCCTCAAATCAGCAGTGCAGGCTGATGGTGGTGGTATTATGGTGTGGGGAATGCTTTCTTGACACTTAGGCCCCTTAATACCAACTGAGCATAATTTGAATGCCACAGTATGCCTAAGCATTGTTGCTGACTGTGTGAATCCCTTCATGGCCAGAGTCTACACTTTTTCAAATAAATACTTCCAGCTGGATAATGTGCCATGTTACAAAGCACACATCATCTCAAGCTGGTTCCATGAAGATGACAGTGACTTCAGTTTACTCTAAAAATTCTGGCTGTTCTGGAGGCACAATTGGGGTCCTAGATATGTGGTGGTCCCTGGTGGGTATATAGATGTACTTAATAAAGTGGCCACTAAGTGCAGGTTTGTCTGAATGCATATAAAATTTGCATTTAGTGTACATAGTACTGTGCAAAAGTCTAAATACATTACTATGAAGAGCATTACTTTCTGTTACTTTATTTAATGAGATACAAAAATCTGACACTGACACAAAAATGTTCTACTGACACACTAATGTAGAAAATAAAGTAGTAAACATCTAAGACCAAATTGATATAAAAAAGGCTTTTGCACAGTACTGCATGTATGCATAATGGGTATGGTATTTATAGTGCATATGTTATACATTCTACAAGTAGGGAGATACGTAGAGTGTGTATAGTACAGGTATGGAGTGTATACAGTGATAGTGCAGGCAAAGTGTGTAATTTGTTTATAGGTAGTGTATAGAATGTTTATAGTGTTTATAATGTTTATAGATAGGTTACAATGTGTGTACATTATATTCACTCAGTGACCATTTTATTAGGTAGACCTGTATACCAGCTTGTTAATGCAAATATTTAATCATCAGCCAATCACGTGGCAGCAACTAAATATATAAAAGCATTCAGACGTGGTCAAGAGATTCAGCTGTTTTTCAGACCAAGTGTCAGAATGGGGAAGAAATGTGATCTAAGTGACCGTGGAAGGATTGTTGGAGCCAGACATGATTTGAATATCTCAGAAACTGCTGATCATCTGGAATTTTCACACACAACAGTCTCAAGAGTTTGCAGAGAATGGTGCTAAAAACAAAAAACATCTAGTGAGCAGCTGTTCTGTGGGCAGAAATGCATTGTTAATGAGAGAGGTCGGAGGAGAAGGGCCAGACTGGTTAAAGCTGACAGGAAGGTGACAGTAACACAAATAACCATGCATTACAACAGTGGTATGCAGAAGAACATCTCTGAACACAAAACATGTTAAACCTCTAAGTGCATAGCCTACAGCAGCAGAAGATTTAATACGTCAAAAAAAAAGAAATGCAACAAAAACAAATAAATACATAATAAAGTGCTCACTGAGTGTATAATGAGTGTATGGGCTATGTGTATACAGTAGGTATAATGAATGTATGGGCTATGTGTATTCAGTAGGTATCGTGTGTAGGGTATGTATAGTGATAAGTACATATAGTGTGTCTATGGGGCATGTGTATACAGTAGATATAACGAGTGCCTGTAGTACATTTAGTGTGTGTATGGGGCAAGTGTATACAGTAGGTGTAGTGAATGAATAGGGTATGTATAGAGAGTGTATGGGGCAAGTGTATACAGTAGGTATAGTGAGTCTATTGGGTATGTATAGGCAATGTATGGGCTGTGTGTATACAGTAGGTATAGTGAGCCTATAGGGTATGTATTGTGGGTGTATGGGCTATGTGTATACAGTAGGTATAGTGAGTGGATGGGCTACATGTATACAGTAGGTATAGAGAGCGTATAGGGTATGTATAGTGGGTGTATTGGCTATGTGTATACAGTAGGTATAGTGAGTGGATGGG
The DNA here is from genome assembly GCF_963514075.1 of Conger conger. Taxonomy (NCBI): domain Eukaryota; kingdom Metazoa; phylum Chordata; class Actinopteri; order Anguilliformes; family Congridae; genus Conger; species Conger conger. The sequence continues at coordinate 59,030,261 of NC_083760.1, read as the reverse complement.
CTATGTGTATACAGTAGGTATAGTGAGCATATAGGGTATGTATAGTGAGTGGATGGGCTACATGTATACAGTAGGTATAGAGAGTGTATAGGGTATGTATAGGGAGTGAATGGGCTACATGTATACAGTAGGTATAGAGAGCATATAGGGTATGTATAGTGAGTGGATGGCCTACATGTATACAGTAGGTATAGTGAGTGGATGGGCTACATGTATACAGTAGATATATTGGATTTATGGGCTACATGTATACAGTAGGTATAGTGATGCTGTACTGCAGCTCTCAGGCTGTGCTCATGCTGTTGAATGGCGGGGGTCCAGCTGATTAAGAAGCTGCCAGGCGCTGGAGGCGTAATGGAGCGGGAGGCGGAGCGCTGTGCAGGGAGAGGGACATGGATCAGGAACCAGGCTCCCATGGGACGGAGCAGGTGCAGCCTGTGAGCGAGGCCTTTGGGCCCGATGGGGCAGCCAGAGCTTAAAACAATCTGCAGCTCTTTTTAATTTGGGTTTGTGCTTGCCCGACCTCTCTCTCCCTCGCTCTCTCTCTCTCTCTCTCCCTCTCTCTCTCTCTGTCGCGCTCTCTCTCCCTCTCAGAGCCTTGCACTGAGGGGCAGAGAGAGACTGAAATTAAAAAGGAAACTCCCATGGTACCAAAACAAATTAGAGCAAACAAATTACACCAAGTCAACAGATAAACACTGCAGCATCTGTCAATCTGGCCTGAAGGAGACGGTGGCAACCACAACTGCCACCCTCACACAAACACACTGACAAAGCTTCATATGCAGAATGCACACACAAACCTATGCACACATACACACACACAAATGTAGACGCCACCACATACACACAGACCCACACATACACACAGGAGTATCGTTTACATGCACACTCTGACACATGCTAACAAGAGTACCCTTTACATACACAGACACAAACTGAGTTACCCTTACAAGTACGCACACAGTCACATACAAACAGAGGTACCCTTGGCCTTTACACACTTCCTATATGTAATACAGGGCTTCAGTTTAGTGTCATCAATTATGGTCATCAATCCATATGTCAGTCTGAGACTTACCACTTTCCTGCAATCAATTAATTTGAATCTATAAACATGTATACAGTGAATGTTTCTGAATTGATTTATCTGTTATTACACTGTTCAGAATGCTCACAGTTTTATTATTGTATTATTATTGTTCAGTGCAACAGGCCTTTCCTCCAAGGGTGAAAGGTCATCAAGTGTGCTATACGTGGGGGAATAAACCGGATTTATGAACAGGATGGCATTTGGGACGTTGTTCAGACTTCTCAAGGTTTCATCGTTCTAAGTATCTGTTGATAAATTAATAATCTGTTAATCTGTTGATAGATTTCTATAGATACATGCATGTGTGTGAGTAAGTTAGTGTGCCTGCATGTATATACAGCAATTTATATGATTGTGCAGTATGTGTGAGTTGTATGCGTATATGGGTTTGTGTGTGTGTCTATGTGTGTGGTATGAGTATGTGCAGTGTGTGTGTGTGTGTGTGTATGTGTGTAGTATGTATGTGAGCATGTGCAGTGTGTATATGTATATAGCATGTGTATTGTGAGTACTATGTGTGTAGCCTATATATGTGAGTGTATGTATGTGGATGTGTGCATGTGTGTGTGTGCCTCTAGCTGATTGGCAGGCACAGTGCCTCCATCTGCTCCACGCTGCCTGTATTCCTGGAGGCTGTGACCTGCGGGTCACCTGGGCACTGCTGCTGGCAGACACACCCAGTGGACCTGCACACCTGCAGACGCCTGGCGTCCAGGATCAAACACGCCACACAAAGGCACAGTACCGGGGGCCCACACAGACAGGTGATGCTGTTTTCTTTACTAATTACATCTTTACTCAGTCACTGGCATCCAGAGATCTCCAGCTGCCTCTGTACACTCCAGCTGCCTGCAGCCTGGACCATATCCAGCATGTACCAACAGAAGGCTTCCCTACGGTCAGATGCGCCCAGACCGCTTCTCTACGGTGACATGCCTTCAGACCGCTTCTCTGTGGTCACATGCACCCAGAGCGTTTCTTTGTGGTCATAATCTTCCCAGACCTCTTCTGTACGGCTACACCTCTGTAACCTGCTTCTCTATGAACTGCTTCTCTGGTCACAAATCTCCAGCCAGCCTCTCTCCCATTTCGCTTCTCTTTTGAGGCAGACTCCACAGTCTGACTTCTCGGCTCATTGCCTAGTCCTTTAGGATTACATTTTTAATGATGCCACTCCATTCGAATGCTATTCAGTGAGTGATCAGTTATTGTTTGGAACACTAAAATGATAATATCAGTAAGCATTTACTCCTAAAGCAGTATCAAGACTTTTCCCCTGCTAGATGTTGTTCCATTAAGGTCACAGAATGCAAACCCTGATCGACAGGAGCAGCTCACATGCTCTACTTGTGTGACAATTTCTCTGTGTAATATGGAGCTGCCTCATTGAGAACAGGCAAACTCACCACATAGTGGTACCTCACAGAGACACTCTACTCTCTAATAGTACTTCATAGAGCAGATACACTATAATCCAATATTACCTCATAGAGCAGACACACTACACTCCAATAGTACTTCATAGAGCAGGCACACTGCAATCCAATAGTACCTCATAGAGCAGACACACAATTCTCCAATAGTACTTCATAGAGCAGACACAAGACAGTCCAATAGTACATCATAGAGCAGACACAATGCTCCAATAGTACCTCATTTGTAATCTCATCTATATAGCAGATATATTATACTCTCATAGTATATCATGGAGAGCAGATACATTTCACTTCAATAGTAGCTCAAAGAGAGCAGGCACAATATGCTTGAATAGTACTGATAGAGGGCAGACTCACCATGCTGTACTGGTACCTCAGGGAGAGTAGACAAATTCACCTCCAGCTCCTGATGTAACTCCCCCTCCATTCCTTCACTATCTCACCTGCCACCCTTTCATTAATGTCTGCAGATCTTCAGCTGCTTATACCTTAATACCCTAATTGTTGTGCTCTAAAACAATCATTAGCAATCCCAGTGAGATTGGATGAATTTAAGAGCTCCTTTCTTCCGTTTTTCTCCCTCCTTTATCTTCTGCTGTTTTCTCTCAGAGAAGGTGGGATGCTGGCAAAGCCTCTTTAAACTCCTTGGCATTAGGCTGGATTATTGTGCTGCTAGATTCAGCCTGCCTCTCCTGGTTGCGGCAGACACAGAGGGTAAGTAGTTCATGTCACACTTGATTGCATTTAGAAATGAGAAACAGTGAGACAAAGGGACGGGGACATGGACATCATAAAGCAGGGGTCTTTGGGGATGAATTGCAGGCTGCACAACAACGCAGCGGCAGGTTTGAGGGGAAGGGGGGGCCAGGGTGAGGCCGCCTTGTCTGGAGCTTGGAGCAGAGTTTAGACAATCTCCACACAGCCATCTGCCACTCACTCTCCTCTCTGTGGAGACGAATTTGGCTCATTTCTTCGTCTGTGTACACAATCGCCCCGCAAACACACACACACACACACACACACAAACAAACTCAAACACACACAAACCCTTCAGTTGGAAGGTCATGAACCTACTGTGAAGAAACTGAGATCAGGTATTTTCTTAAGTGCATCACACCTGTGTATTGTACATCCAAAAAACCAGTAATTGCTAAAGAAACTATGATTTTGCTTTCTGTTGTTTTTCAAAATGATATGTTTCTCTTGGGCTAAACATGTATGTGTTATGTCTGTTCTATGAATCGCAGCAACAGGTGATGTCAGCAGGCAAAGACAGTGCAAGTTATTGTAAGTTCTGTAGGATCTTTAACTGAACATGCCCAGACATGTTAAAATACTTTGGTGAGAAGCTGATGTTCAAGCATGGTCAGCCAACAGTATAGAAGCAAGGCAAATCTCTATGACTGATGCTGCACCAAATTAGTGTAAATGCGTTTTGTATCCATTATATACTAACCAATTCCAAATCTATCCATTTAAGATGCTATCCATTATATAATAACATATTCCTTCCATATAGTGCTTCAGAGCATTCCTCATATAATCTTAAGCAGTATGGCAATAATGCAGGGTGACTGCCATTTTTGGTTTCCAAATATGTACTGAGAGCAAAATATATTCCCCTCAACCCTCTTCACTCACTTCACCTTTGCCTGATTTACCTGTACATCTCACCTACATCTATATCACAAACACTCTCTTGTCAGCTATACTTTAATACTGTAGTTCTTATATTCTGCTTGTGTTCATTCAGTGCTGCAACAGTGTATGTGTGTGTGTGTGTGTGTGTGTGTGTGTGTGTGTGTGTGTGAGAGAGAGAGAGAGAGAGAGAGAGAGAGAGAGAGAGAGAGAGAGAGAGAGAGAGAGAGAGAGAGAGAGAGAGAGATGTGGATTAATGTTTGTATCTTTACACATATCAATACCAAACAGTTATTGGGTACTTTGCATTCAGGCCCACAGAGGGCAGTATCACCCTGCTTCAGTAGTTTAGCATCATGGTAGTTTAGTTCTGTTTCTTTACATAAATCCCAACTGTGTTGTGAACCGCTTTGAAATGACGTTCACTTAATAACATAACTGAAATATTTCCGAAAATGACATTGGACAGGTCCTCAAACTGTATTTCAACAGTCTGTCAGTATCACAGCTCTGGCTCCATTGTGTTCTTAGATGTCACAGTTTCTCAGCACAACCACTCTGGTTAACTGCAACCTCTCAGGAATCTGGCTGTGTTTACTGGTTTACTGTCTCACAGATTAATGACTAATGATTAATGACTGATTAATGTCCCACAGATCTCAGAGAAGAATCACAGCATTTGAGTAGAGACATGTAAAGTCAGATTAAGTGTAGACATGGCCTCCATGTCCAAATATGGAGGGTTGATTGAAATAATATTAGTTTTCCTAAGATTTCTCATGATGTGTCCAATCAATAGCTTTCATGTTTTCTAAGTAATCTGTACCTACAGTGAGAGTGCAATCTCTTTAAATTGAAGAGAGAAACTGACAGCACTGCTCTAGAAACCTGTTTCTTTAAATGAGCACATACTGTTAGGCTACATATTTGTCTCGGATAATTTATATGTAGAACCTGAGTTGGGAAACTACATGAATGTATGACTTCACCAGTTTGTAAAATAAAATAATGATTCAATTAAATTAATTGTATGGCATTTTTAAAATAAAGCAGTGCAAGTGAATCAGTGAAACGGTTCTTTTTTAACCTGCAAGCACTTAGTAGCCTAATGGTTGAGGCCAGCTTCTCAAATCTGAAATAACTGTTCTGCAACGTGTTAGGCAATGGTATTATGGCCATTGTCACACTACATTTAGGAAAACCATGTTTAAAACGGATTAATGAATAATTAGGAAAAATATGAAAAATGGCTCAATAGAGAATCGCAGAAGTTTTAGCCTACTTAAAATGAAACAAAAAAGTAATAACGCGTGCTGTTAAAAAAACCCTCAAATTTTAATTTGAATGACATTTGAGACAAGTTGCGCAGTATCTGTCAAACGTTACACTGTTCTCTCCCGCGAGCGCGCGCGGCTGCCTGGAGCAGCACGAGCCTCTAATATATAATCTGTTGTTGCTCTGTCATCGCGAGGAGCACGCAAGCTCCTTGGAGAGCCTGTAAAAATTCATTAATCTAATTAAATATGTCCTATTGCCCAAACGAGACGCTGGAGTCGCTTTGCTGTAGGATAAGTGCAAAGTAAGACCGAGTCCCAACAGAGGCAAACAGTCGACTCGCGGTAACGGTGGAAGGCTTCATTAAACTCTTAATTACCTATTGTTTCTAACTAGTTCGTACGGTTTTAATGAGAATCCACAGGCAGTTAAATGCAATCTAAATTTTCTAATCTACTGGTCCATTACCAAGGAGTCAAAATGTTATTAGTTTTATTAGTAATCATACTTTTAAATGGCACTGATCCTAATCCTGCGGGTAAGCCGGGCTGCAGAGGAGTAATTGAATTCTGACTTCCGATGGGGAGGAGTCTCAGATATCTCAAACATCCCTGTGGCACCCATACATAATCCCCCGTGGCAAATGTTTAAATACCCGTTCCTCGTTGTGTCATAAGACCCATGGAAAAACAACAACATGTGCGTTGATGTGTAGCCTATGTCAAATTGTTAATGTGCCTCATGTTGATTGCGTGTCCATGTGAGTATCTGAGTGTGCATGCATCTATGTGTTCATACTAAAAACTACTTAGTCACTAGCTGCCACAGAATAATAAAAGTGAGTTTTATATGTAGTGTCTGGAAGTGGCTCACAGTAGCTTAGCTGTAATAGATTCCCTTATGAATATAATGAGGGTTAATGAGAGGCATGCACACTGATTAAATCTAATGTTACTTTATAGGGGAATCAATCAACAAGTGGAACATTCAGTGCTCTGTAATTTCGAGGCATCGGCCATTCCATTACAGAACACTGTCCCCCACAAAAGCATTCTGTCCTGACCCGATTGGTTCTTCATTCAACCGGTGGATTCAATTGATATAATCAGTGTGGCATCTGTCTGGTCAGAGGTTTTGTGGGCAGCTCCAAAATCAGTTGTATTCAGCATTGGTCTCATTGTTAAAATATGGAATTAAAATGTATTAACTAGTGCCAAAACAACTGCAAGTACACTGGTACTCATTCAGTACATGCAATGTAGTGTCAAATTTGGCTGGTTTAAATGTCAGTTTGAAGTATATGTACTGTGTTTTTTGATATGAATATCTGGCAACCCAACCCAATCCCTCTGACAACCCAACAGAGGTTGCCAGTCTTTTTGGAACCCCTGCTTTAGTGAGTATTTAGGGCGTTTAGGCCCCCACCCTCAGGAGAGCAGCAGGAGAGGAGAGTTGATGAGGAAGATTGAGCTGTGATGGGGCGCCTACTGCCAAACTCCAACTGAAGAGGACATTCCCTTATCAAATTCTCCCAGATTGCTTCTCCACACCATGCACATTTATGCTCTGGCAGTGACTGATGGTGTGTCTATGGGGGCCTCCTGTGGGGGGCAGTATGTGGCACTTTCCTGCTGCCAAAAAGTGGAATCATCTCTTGTGGCAATGATGAACACTTCCTGACATAGGGTTGTGGGGTGAATATGGATTTATCTTTTGTTTTTCTGTTTTATAACTAGGGTGGGTGTGTGGACGGGGGGATTCCAACACAGAATATTTTCCCACAGGGATGCGTCTTTCTGCAAATCATTCTGCATGTTAAATAGAAACTGACCAAATTGTCCTGCTTGAGTTCTGAAAACATTATTTGATGGTGTGTTATGGTGTTCTTTTTGAACTAAGTGGGCGGCATCAACCGCATTTTCACACGGAGAGAGTCTGCTCTATCAGCTGTAGCAGGAGGGTGTCGGCCTCACAGGCACAGAACTTGCGGTGTTTAGATTTATGACCACTTTCATGCTCAGGAGGAATGTTCCTCGATCACCATGGCGCAAAATGACCGGGGACAGGCGCACACACAAACGCCATCCACCAGCTAACGAGGGGCATTATTCAAAACAGCCGCCTTTGTCACACACCGCACACTTCTCTCCGTCTCTGTAGGGGCTTTCATCTGACAGATATCATTTAAATAGCCCCCCAAATTCTTCAAAACATTTTATTTCATTCACTTCAAAGCTGGAAAATCTGTTGTTATTTTTTAAGTGACATTTGGACATTTAACACTGAAAGTTGTTTTTCTCAAAAGAACAAAATTGTGCTGTTAATGTGGATGTTTCTGTCAACAATACTCCCATGAGCAGATTTCCATGGATCCTAAAAATATACACTCACTGAGCACTTCATTATATAGACCTGTACACTAGCTTATTAATGCAAATATTTTATATCAGCCAATCACGTGGCAGCAACTGAATGCATGAACGCCTACAGATATGGTCAAGAGGGTCAGCTGTTTTTCAGACCAAATATCAGAATGGGAAAGACATGTGATCTAAGTGACTTTGACTGTGGAATGATTACATTACATTACATTATTGGCATTTGGCAGACGCTCTTATCCAGAGTGACGTACAACAATGATTGTTGTTGCCAGACCGGGTGGTTTGAATGTCTCCTGATTTTCACGCACAACAATCTCTAGAGTTTGCAGAGAATGGTGTGAAAAACAAAAAACATCTACTGAGCTGCAGTTCTGCAGGAGAAAATGAATTGTTAATGAGAGAGGTCAGTGGAGAAGGGTCAGACTGGTCAAAGCTGGCAGGAAGGTGACAGTAACGCAAATAACAACACATTGCAACAGTGAAGAGCATCTCTGAACACACTTACTGGGTGTATACTTTATTTTTTGTATTGTCTTTTCTGGTTTATAGACAACAGGTAGAGGGAGAACATTGTTTGAGGTTTCAGCGAGTCTGAAATGTACAGAAAATAAATGTAGGACCCCCCCACCACCACCACCACCTACTCCATGTGTCACAGTCAGCACAGTCAGACCATTTCCTTTTTTGAAAGAACGTTGAAGGATCCCTGAGTGAAGGGAGGGAGAGGATGTGTGTGGACTAAATCATTAGCAGAGATGTGTATGAAAATGATTAAACGTGTCATTTCTATGCATAATGAATTCCATAAACACTGCTCCATACTGCTGCTCTGGACACTTATCCACAGTGTTGCCCTGGCTATTCTTTTTTGGCACAGTGACAGAGGAATATATGTAAGATTACGCGCAGTGCTTACACTGCTGGCATTCTGCATATTTTGTATATCTGCACAATTTACAGAGGACTTCTGTGCCGCGTAACTTGGTTGGAGGTGAGATGTGGGGAAAGCAGAGTTGCGTTTGTCACAGTAGTGCACTGTTCCAGGCCGGGCTCATTACAGCCGTCTCTCGCAGGCACTGGAGTGAAATATTCATGCATGAGGAGCAGAATTATGCAGCCCTGTCAGGGCTTTGGGGGGAATGGGAGGGGGGAGGAGGGGAAGAGATATCGCCCCAGTGAGCAGCGAGAGGCTGGATGTGCAAAACCCTGCAGCTCCACTGGGACACCATGCCAGGAGGTGTGAAAGGCACAGGGAGCCGACCTTAGTGCCAAGAGGGATTGTGGGAGAGAGATAAGCGCATCTCTGAGCTGGCACACACACAAAAGAGTCTGCGTGTCAAGACTGCAGAGAGGAGAGGGAGAGGAGAGGGAGAGAGAAAGGACAGAGAGGGGAGAGAAACAGGAGAGGGGGAAGGAGAAGCGAAGATAGATAGCGAGCGAGAGAGGAGAGGTTTTGAAGCAGGCAGCGGGTGTCAGGAACGTACTTCACTGTTCAAGCGCCACGCTGGCACTGCTACCTCGAGTCGCTGTGGAGGAGACGCCTCATGCCAATCCGGCTTGATCAAAGAGCATGTTTAGTAGACAACATGGATGTTTCACCTACAGTCTTGTCTACAGGTACTGAAGGTACTGGATACTGAACTACAGCCTGTCTTCCAAACATCTTGCTTGTGGGGCTACCTCTACCCGAGCACAGATTATCCCAATCTTTATTGCCGTCTGGACAGAATCAAACGAGATACTTCTAGTATAGGGTCCTGGAAAGAGGTGGCTAGAAGCTATTTTTCACACTTATCCTCTTGCCCTATATTCAGCTTTTGAGAGCATTAAAGACATAGTCATGTACAGTCAGATAATGATCTGGAGCAGCATGAAACAGATTTATGTGACCAATACTTCTCAAAGGGATATGATGAAAATTGTAAAATGCTTATATGTCTAAGGTACATAATGTTAAATGAGAGCCTGGTGAGGCCAAAACTAGTCTCGCTACTCCAGCAACCTATGGTTCTAGAGTCCACATTTATATCACAAGCTGGGAGAACGATTGTAAAAAGCATTGGCATGTGTTGCCTCAACCTTCCCAATGTGGGTAATGTTTCATAGTCAGCCACGCTTTGCTTCTAGAAGTGCAAAAAAATTGGAGTGAATACCTGGCTAAAGCAGATACCCCCATGATATCTTCTCTCTATTATCCCCCCAGGAACTTACCTGGCTTGAATTGTGTAAATTGCAATGGAATGATAAAACAGACACTTTCCCCCATCCACATGCTGGGATGCAGTTTAAAGTAAGAGGCAGAATCATAAAATGTGTTGCGAGCATGTTAAAGTGTCCCTGCAGGTTGTACTATGTTGATAAAACCAGTGAATTGAGAATGAGGTTTTCAGAACAAAAGTAATATTTGAGTCTGGGATGAAATGTCACCTGTTACTGGATATTATAAAGCCAAGAGTAATGATGTGTGATCCTTGATGGGGATTATAGTTGGAGAGTTGCTGAATCTTGTAGAGGAAAGGAAAATAATTTTGCCGCAGAAGGTAACTGATTCAATCAATGTTTTAATTTCCTAAAGGCTTCAAAAAGAGTTAATGTTGCGGTGGGGTTTTGAATTATTTTTTATATACATTTTGAATACATCTTTTAGTCATTTGCATCAATTTATTGATTCATAGTGGTAATGTATTTTGATCCAGATTTTTTTTATTTTCATTTTCCTAGTTGTCATCTGTGAATGAGATTATAGCCCTAGTCCATTATTACTCAGCGTGGCAGTGTTTGTCTGGAAAGAACTGGTGGAATCGGTGGAGAACAGGGGGCACCCTGATTTCCCCCTCCCCCCACCTGGTCCACAAGTTTTCAGATCGTAATCTGAAACCGACCCGGTTCCATGATCACTAATCTTGCTAAAAATACAAATTGCATTCACAAAGCACCTTTCATGAACCTCAGGTTGTGGTTGAGACCTCAGTCATGAATACCATGTTCTGGATGGGGCCCAAATACCACTCCGAACCAGAAGGCTCACCACACATCCGCTGAAATGGAGAAAGAAGGACTTGTTCCTCAAATTAAAGTTGGTGATGATCAGATGGCCAGATTGACAGATCTTGAATGTGATCTTTGTGATCTCCTCTTGATTGTCAAGGATTAAAGAGCCTGGGTAATATCATAATCATAGACATTATTAAATATACACAGATATTACACTTTATTACATATTTATGTGACATATTGTTTTTAATTATTAAGTCTTCTGCTGCTATCGCCTATCCACTTAGAGGTTTGACGCGTTGTGTGTTCACAGATGCTCTTCTGCATACCACTGCAGTAATGTGGGGTTATTTGCGTTAGTGTTACTTTCCTGTTGGCATCGACCAGTCTGGGCCTTCTCCTCTGACCTCCTCTCCTTCTCATTAACATCTTGTTTTTCGTTTATGCACCATTCTGAGTTAACTGTGAAGCTCCTGACGCATATCTGCATGATTTTATGCAATGTACTGCTGCCACATGATTGGCTGATTCGATAATCAATAATCTCGATAATCCCATGAAGTAGTTCCTAATAAAATGCTGTGTATATCTCATTGTATTATTTATCATTGCTATCTGTATATACCATTGCATGACAGTATATACATTTATAAATTGCAGAACTGCATGTATGCTGCATAGCCACTGTATTGGAGCCTGTAGGGGGTGTTGCATAAAGGTGTCAACTGTTGCTGGGGTCCTCAACCAAAATAATGGCAATTTTAAGTACCCTTGAGATGAAAAGGTTTTGGAGACCACTGCCTTTACAACTTTACAATTGCAGTATTGGTTTCCTATCTGAGAACATACTGCCTCTGGCTTTTTAAATATCTGTTGTTTATTTAGAAAAGTTGCACAAGTGAAAACAGTCTGTGCAAACTGTAGTGTCATTGTCTCCTCTGTTTATCTGCGAAGTCTTCAGTCCTGAGCCATTAATTAAGCATCTCTAATCAGAACTAAACACACAAATCAAAGCTATCTACTGTTGTTTAAGTTGAAGAGATTTGCATGCATTTGGAAAATCTCTATTATCAAGAGGAAAGATCGAGGTGGTGACTTTCAATCACTTTGCTCTTCAGTACATTAGAAAATAATTCAACTCACTGGTGAAGTTCAGCTGGAGGACTCAGCAAGGAAGACAATAGCATACGGAGACAACAGGTTTTCTGCTATCTCACTCTTTTTATTACGCAGCTAATTATATTTGCAGATTCTGTCATTTAGACAAAAGGCAAAGAAGTTGGGCTAATCAACTTGATCAACATATTTGATTGGATTTTTGTAATGGTAACATTATTGCCCTTTAAAAATGCAGTAAATAATAAACTAATCTGTGCAGTAATCAGATCTCACTTTTGTGGGAGGTTATGTCTTGTGACATCATGTACAGAGGTTTTGGAGATGGGGTGTGTGTGCGTGTGTGCGTACGTGTGTGGGCATTGTGCTGGGTGAATGCAGAGAATACAGCCATTGCTAGTTGTGGTTAGTGGAGCAGTGGATGGTGATGGAATGGACTGTGGGGTTTAATGAGGAGTGATCCCACTCTGCCTATCCTGGTGCACACTGAATCCCTCCTCAGCCACTCTGAAGAGCCACACAGGGGCATGTTTGTTATTTAGTTTCACAGCTGGGATAGAGCAAGGAGTGAGTGTCAAATGGGCAGCCTCTGCACACAGATAACAAAAAAGAATGTGTGTGTGTGTGTGTGTGTGTGTGTGTGTGTGTGTGTGTGTGTGTGTGTTTGTGCATGTGAATCTGCATGTGTATGTTAGTATGTGTGCGTGAGGACCAGTTTGTGTCTTTGTTTACTCAGGTAAATGAGTCTCTCTCTCTCTCACAACTTCTTACCCCTCTTATATGACAAACGCTGGCTTCTCCTCTTGCTTGGATTTGCCCTCCATAAAAGGTTGGTCTAGATCAGTGATTCCCAAATAAGGACCCATGGGCCACCCTGTGTATGCTGATTTTCAGTGGTCTGGATACCTTGTCTACCTAACCAATTTGTGGAAGAGTTCAAAGTCAAAGCTAATGAGCTAAACCTAAACGATGGTAGAACACATGTTTTCAAGCTGAAGTGCTGCATTACAGTACAACCTTCAGTACTTTACAATAACCTTAATTGACCAATAGATTAGCTCTAGCAAATATTAGCATACATGGGGCTCTAGGACTGAGTTTGGAAACTACTGGCCTAGATTTTCTAAGTTCCAGCAAAGGCCCTTGTGAGTTTCAGTTTGAGATTTCACTCTAATTAAAAACACTTTATGTATGTCTACTCTATTCTGTTGTTTTGAAAGCATTCGATGGTGAAAATATTAGCAACTTTGATTATAAATAATGCAGTTCACTCAACATCCTAATGAATATTGCTGATTTATTCATGATTATTCATCAGTACAATCTTCTCAGAGTTGACAGCTGATAGTATGTTAATTGGACAAGGCAATGCAAATATCCTCTGAAATTCCACCATGGAATAAGCAGGATGAGTTATGTTTATAATCTCCAATTATTAGTAACTTTTTATACTTCTTCTTTTTTTTTTAACAGATATTTGTTTATATACTAACTTTTTCAATATGTGAGCAGTTTTTAAGTCACTTTGTTGATTTGACCCAACCAATGTCTCTTCTTTTCCCTCGACGAAATATCATCTCATTTTTATTGAATCAAACAGAGTATCTGATCGTAAGATATGCAAATCCTTCAAGTGCTCCATTCAAGAATAATAATGAAAATGAAAAAGCAAATCAAGAGATTAAAGCACATGTGCGTTCAAAGCACCATCGCTCCCACTCTGTTGTTAAGAAAAATAAATTTGACAGACATTTCTGCCTGTTGGTAAATTTTCTCCGACCCCATCTTGTTGTGAGGATCTGCACAGCTTGATGTGTTTTTGAGGGAGGGAGAGTGGTTACTCAGAGGTAATTATCGGCTTTCTCCGTGGCACAGGCTGCTGTCGAATGGAAGACTGGCCAGTGAGCGCTCCGCAGGGACCGGATGCTCTTTGTGTTGACAATGGGAGTCCAATTCACTGGGGAGCGAGTGGCTGGACAAATCATTCATCTATGCAAATGCCAGCCAAGAGCGGTCACACGCGTCCGTTACTCTCTTCATCAAGGCGAGCACAGAGCATGTGTGACGGATGGCCTTCAGCTCGCCCCATCGAGTGCGACGCGCTCGCGAGCTGCTCTTCGTCGCAGAAGGGACAAGAGGCCACTGGGGAACTCGTTCATTTGTTTCAAAATAAATGTCACATGGCCTCGTTCTGGTGCTGCTCTGACTGACAAATGGTTTATTCAACAAATCAAACAATCATTCTTTTTGTTATTTTTTTCAGACGTAAAAGTAGAGGCTTTGTGTCTAATATGAAACTGTAGCATACACTGGCACCGACATAGCATATCACATACAAAGACACAGACAGGAGCACAGTTGGATGAAAATATAACTCCCTGTGCCCATGTCAGTAATGTCAATACTGTATTTGACCACCGATGACCCTAAGAGATTACTAAAATATCACGTTGACTGTCTGATTGCACATAACCTACATCTGTTTGTGTCTTTCTCCACCCATGCACCTGCACGTTCTACATCTTTATATAGTGTGTGACATGGTTGAACAAACATGAAACCATGAGAATTCTGCATGTAAGCACCAACATAACAGTAAACATTTTAATAAACATAGAAGCTGTCATGCCATGTTTGTTCTTTTATTTATTTCGACACGCATTTACTGTGAACATATTTGTAGTTTGTAGTTTATTTAAGACTCGCTTGCGAAAGCTTCAAAGACGGCGGGCAAACCTATGGGACAAAGACAAACACATTATTTGACTACAATACCCATAATGCCATTCGTCCGCATGAAACCGGATGTTGATACTCAGGGTAAACAGAAAAGAGAACCTGCTGGTTGTGCTTCAGCTGAGACAAATGCCATAATGGAAAGACGTAATTTAAACTGGTATTTTAATATACCGTAAGTACCGGTTGCATCCAAGCGTCGCATACGCTTTTGAATACCTTTATTGGCTTAATATTGCTACATAACTTAACGTTTATTAGACAGCGATTTACGAACAAACAAAAATGCCCGAGTAGTACCGGTAAAGTTAACGTAGCTAGCCTGATGTTACCTAGCTAGCTAACATGGAAGTGAATTTGACAGGTGAAGGGTGAGGACGGTTGGCAACGATTAGTCTCATTGGCGCTACGTTGTAACGTTAATGTATTGACAACAAGAGGTAGCGGTTGCGATAATGGTAATGACAGCTTGCGAAATCGCATGATTTCATTGGGCGACGTGACCTAAGGGCATGCGCACTTCCTAGTTCGCTTCCCTGGCTGCTTTTGTTTTGGAAATGAGTACAATGTGTTGCATAGCTAGCTATCAGTGCCCAATGACAAACTAAATTGAAGACATACAAGAAATGGGTAATTCTACGGTAGAAAAGGCGACTGGACACTTTGGTAAATGGTATGTTGTGCCTCTCGTCACTGGAAAGCTTAGTTAAGTATGCTGAAGGTTTTTTGTATATTCGGGGTCATATTGGTAGGTTTGGACCTTCGTTTTACCGGTTAAACAGTGCAGGACTGGGATTATCAAATTCCGGTCCTCGGTTTACGTGAGAGTCAGGTGTGAAGGTAGTCTGTCCAATTGTTCAGTTAATTACCTGGGAGAAAAGAAAAACAGGAGTGGATTTGGATTTGATAGCCAGATTAAATTATCCCTGATGTTTGAGGTGCAAGGTGTCAACATAAAATTGATGTACAGTGAGGTCCATAAGAACAGAAACTGTACTACTGTCCAAATACTTTTGGATCTGTACTCAAGCAAATTGGATGTGGAATTAAACATTGAATATGAGGTTAAAGTGCGGACTGCCACCTATATTTTGAGCGTATTTTCATCTGTATCGGGTGATCTATGTAGGAATAACATCTCTTTTATACATAGTTCCCCCCCATTTTAGGGTACCAAAAGTAATTGAACAGGGGTAAAGTAAATTCCCTCAAATTAAAGGAGACAGTCTGCACTTTAACCTCATAGTCATTGTTTCATTTCACACCCAATGTGCTGGAGTACAGAGCCAAAAGAACAGTAATTGTAGCACTGTCAAAATACTTACACTGTATGCGATTGTCGCCCTAGCATTATATTAACAGTCACAAACAGGTGACAACCTTCATGGTTACACAGCTGTATTCATTGTTGAAAATACTAAACTGCTTGAGTAGTGTGCAGTTTACCACCCCCCACCCGCCATGTTGATGTTATCAGGACTGGATCTCTGTATACATTTACAGATCATATCCCCCCACCCACCATACTGGTGAAGGTTAACAGCACTGCCCGCTACAGGGCAAAGTTGATCAAGTCTCCTCATGCTCTCAAGCGTCTCTCTCTCTCCCTTGAACCCACAGGTCATGCATGTGGTTGGGGCTGTAGTCTGCACCGCGTAGAGCAGAACCCGGCCTGGTGCTACCGCTGCTGCCACCGCTTCCGCCCCGGTCCGGCCCGAGCTCCATGTTCCCTATGCTAACCCTTCTGAGCATGTTTTACTACATATGTCTGCGGCGCCGGTCCAGGAGCGGGACCCGGGGCGAGGTCCTGAACAGCCGGAGGGCCATGGAGTCCAACCAGAGGTCCCTGCCTCTGAGTGTGGAGGTGGAGCAGTATGCTAAGGAGGTGCTGGACTTCAGCTCGCACTACGGCAGCGAGAACAGCATGTCCTACACCATGTGGAACCTGGCGGGCATGCCCAACGTCTTCCCCAGCTCCGGCGACTTCACGCAGACGGCCGTCTTCCGCATGTACGGGACGTGGTGGGAGCAGTGCGCCAGCGCGCCCCTGCCCTTCCGCCGGACCCCCCTGTCCTTCCACAGCCAGGACTACATCGAGCTGGCCTTCGAGGAGCCCGTGTACCCCACCGCCATCGAGGTGCTGGAGACCTACCACCCCGGAGCCATCATCCAGATCCTAGCCTGCTCGCTGAATCCCTTCTCCCAGAACCCACCCGCTGACGTCAGGTGACACGCTTCAGATGTATCACTCGTTTATAATCCCCTGTCTCCCTGATATACACCCTTATTGCTCGACATAGCCCTGCCCCAACCGACATCAGCCTAACACACCCGCATCACCTAACGTAGCCCTGTCCCAACCAACATCACACCTTCACACACATTACCCAACATAGCCCTGTTACACCATACCGTTACAACATTGATCAACATTAACCCAATAACATTTATTGTTTACATATTGTTTTTCATATGTTTCTTTATCAGACAGTATTTAAATGGCTTTCAAATATGTTTTATTAAGTGCTGATAGACGGTAGCCTTTAGGCCATTTAAGACCCATGTCGATCAATGTTTCCCAGTTACTACTGGCCAACATCACCCAACATGGCATCCCCTCTTTATAGCACAAAACTCCTAAAATACCCTTTTAACACAAAAAGATACCCCAAAATCATACTATATGGCCCCCATATGTGGCCCTGTAACACTCTGGTGGTGATGCCGGTTTCTGTGTGCAGGTGGGAGGTCCTGTGGACGGGGCAGCCCTCCAAGGCTCTGACCCCCCAGGCACGGCAGTTCTCCCCCAGCCTCAAGCAGATCAACTTCCCCACCAACCTGATCCGGCTGGAGGTGAACAGCTCCCTGCTGGAGTACTACACGGAGCTGGACGCGGTCATCCTGCGGGGGGTGAAGCAGAGGCCCGTGCTGTCCCTCTATAAGATGCCCCTGATCGACATCATCGACCTGAGCGACAGCGAGGAGGAGCGGGAGGCAGCCGAGGACGCGAGCAGTAGCAAGAGCAGCTCAGGAAACGGCTACTTCAACAAACTGCCCTATGAGGTGCACACACACACCCACACACACAAACACATGCACACAAGCACACACACAGACATACACATACACCCACACACACCCACACACACACGCAGACACACACAGACACACACATGCACAAACACGCACAAACACATGCACACAAACACAGACACAGACATACACATACACCCACACACACACGCTCAATCACACAAATCCACCGACACACACACACACACACACAGCACACAGACACACTCACAAACACATGCACACAAACACACACACAGACACACACACACACACGGATACACACATGCTCAGACACACACACACACACCCACACCCACTCAATCACCAACACACACGCATGCACACACACACGGACACACATATGCTCAAATGCACACACACACGGACACACAGATGCTCAAACACACAAATACACCCACACCCACACATACACACACTCAATCACACACGCACACACACACACACACACACGTACACACACACTCAATCACACATGCACACAGGTGTGTCATAGTGTCCCTGAGCAAGACACCTAACCCCCAGTTTCTCCTGACGAGCTGGTTGGTGCCTTGCATGCCAGCCAATCACCGTTGGTGTGTGTGTATGTATGAATGGATGAATGAGAAGCATCAATTGTACAGCGCTTTGGATAAAGGCGCTATATAAATGCCAACCATTTACCTGCACACAGACACTCCCATATGCTGGACAGAACCTCAAATATCCACACAAGCATGCACAAACGCATGCTGATATGAACACACAGAAATCTGAATTACATAGCATAGTTAAATGGTCCCCACAACCTTGGCACCAGGCCCTTCCTGTGGTATTAGCGGTTACCTGGAAACACTTTTGCTTATATTGATTTTTGAGGTAATTTCCATTACCTAAAACATGTTGCCATGTTGTCTTACACAATGTAAAAAAATAAAGATCCAGTGTTCTTCAGCCCTCCCTCCTGCCTCTCTGCCCCTCTGCCTCTCTTCTACTGTTACTCCTCTCATCTCCCGTCCAAACCGCTGTCACTCAGATCTGCTGTAATCATAGCTGCGTGTATGCTGTCTATAACACAATGGGGTTATTTATCTACTGGTACCGTCCTTCAAATACACACACACATGCATAAGCTTAAACATAAATAAATGCAGGCATAAACTTGCAGAGATACTTACAGACACACACACCTGCACACAACATGTACACACACCCTCTCTTACTCCCACTTGTGAACCTGAACCCGTGTTCTGGCCCTCAGAAAATGTTTGAAGCTTCCTTACCATTTAAGTCTCATTGAGCCTGTTGCTGTCTGTTGCCTACAGAGTGTTCTGGTTGAAAACATGACAACTGTCTTTCTCTGGGCCTTTTCCTGTTGGCTACAGCTGATCCAGCTAATCGTGAGTCACCTGACCCTGCCAGACCTGTGCCGATTGGCTCAGAGCTGCAAGTTGCTCCAGCAGCACTGCTGCGATCCACTGCAGTACATCCAGCTGAGTCTGCAGCCGTACTGGGCCCGTCTGACTGATACCTCACTGGGATACCTCCAGAACCGCTGCACCCTGATCCAGAGGCTCAATCTGTCATGGACCGGCAACCGCGGGGCTGTCACCCCTACCGGCTTCTGCAGGTTAGGGCTGTTCCATAGAGGGTCAGAGGTCACTGTGGTGTTGCCCAACTACTGCTCTTTGAAAGATGAGCGTGCTCGGACCTGAAATGGGAGTTCCTTCTCTTTTGTTTTCTGTGTGTGTGGGTGTGTGCGGGTGTGTGCACACGTGTGTTACTGTTTGGGTGGTGTATCTGTATACAGTGGGTTTGTGAATTATTGGTACCCTTAATAAAAATGAAGAAAAAAGGCTGCATGTAATAAACACAGATAATTATCTATATGTTATTTTCAAACATATATAATGTTCCAATTTATAATCTCATTTTTTCCAGAAAAGTATCAGAATTATTGGCACCCCTGAAATGTAGTTACATTTTCACCTTATCAAAGTGAAATTGCCAAAACAATTTAACTTAATTTAGTTAAAAGGAACTACATTGTGTCATTCTGTCAGGTCCTGTTTCAATAGACTATGAAAATGAGGTAACAAGCATGCAAAATCCCTCTGTCATCCATCAGCATGGGGAAAGCCAAAGAACTCTAAATTCAGAAGACACAGATGGTAATTGATTGTCACAGATCTGGTAATGGGTACGAAAAAAACAAACATAAATGGTTCAATAATAGGGCAATAATTAAAAAAATAAAATATATGTGATGCTGCAAACTTGTCAAGAAGAGGACACAAGTGCATATTGTCCCCAACAGAACACACCATAAAGAACCCAAGGGTCACAGTTTAAGAATTGCCGAGATTGGTTGAATCTAGGGGTCGTCAGTTCTAAAATAAAAAAAATAAAAAAAACATAAATGGAACCTCCATACCAACAAACTCTTTGGAAGGGTGGCATGAAAACAGCCCTTACTGGGGGCACAATAAACAATACCTATACAATATCTTGAGTTTGCCAAACCGCATTGGAATTATGACTGGAAGTGAGTGCTATGAGACCAAAATGTAACATTTTGGCCATACACACCCATCGACATGTTTGGCTGCAAAAGAGGAAAGCATACAAGGAGAAGCTCCTCATACCTACTGTCAAATATGGAGGTGAGCCATTGATGTTTTAGAGATGTTTTGTTGCCAGTGGTCCAGGGGCACTATTTAAGATCACACAATTCCTCCAAGTACCTGGAAATGTTGGCAGAAAATATGGTTGTCTCTGTTAGGAAGCTGAGACTTGGCCGTGGGTAGATTGTCCAGCAGGAAAATGACTGCAAACATGATTCTGAAATGTTCTGCATGGAGGAATGCTAAAATCCCTCCAGATGTGTTAACCGTATCACAAATTATAGGAAAAGACTCATGGCAATCATCTTTGCCAGGGATGGTTGGACCAAGTATTAAGCAGGGTTTCCAATAATCGTGAAATCTGTTTTTTGAGGAAAAAATTTTTTTGTTTGAAATATGTAAGCATTTAGTTGATTCCATTGAATCATTAATAAATCACACTACACATCTTGGAAAATAATTCTTATGTCAATAACTATTCTATTAAAAAAAATTTATTTACAGTATTTTTTGTGCATATTTATCAAGGGGGCCAATAATTGTGGAGTCCACTGTGTGCATAAGTGTATGTGTGTGTAAATATATGAGTGTCTTTCTAATTCACATCCTAATGTTTTTGCCAATGTTTTAAGCATTGATGTCATCCAAGCTAAGAAATGAGATTACACTTAATGTAAATGAAATCTAGCAGTTATTTCCTTTAAATCTTATAATGCAGTATGTATGACAACAGCACATGTACTTTAGATGGCAGCGTTTCTGCCAGGAAGGTATTAAAGTGCAGAAGTGTTGCTGTAGATATTATTGTACAGTAACATGTCTGTAGATGAGAGTGTAATGTATAGCATGTCTATGGATGCTATAGTTTTGCATGTCTGTAGATGTGATAGTTTAGTGTCTGTGGACTTTACAGTACTTTACATTTGTAGATATGATAGCACAATGTGTATGTACACATTCTAATGCAGTATGTCTGTCTATGTGATAGTATACTGAGTCTGAATGTTACAGTACAGTATGTCTGTAGATGTGATACTGCAATGTGTCTGTCGATGTTACAGTACAGCATGTGTATAGATGTGATAGTACAGTGTGTCTGTAGTTGTGATAGCACAGTTTGTCTGGATATGTGATAGTAGTGTGTCTATGGATGTAGGTATCATAGTACAGTGTATTAGTGGATGCTACTGTAATGCATTTCTGTTGATGTGATAGTACAGAGCATAGATGTTACAGTGCAGCATGGCTGTATATGTGATAACAGTGTGTCTATGGATTTTATAGTACAGCATGGCTATATATGTGATAACACAGTGTGTCTATGGGTGTTACAGTGTCTGTAGATGTGTTAGTACAGTGTGTGTGGATGTTAATGTCTATAGGTGTGATAGTACACTGTGTGTGTTATGTTACAGTGTCTGTAGATGTGATTGTACAGTGTGTGGATGTTACAGTGTATGTAGATGTGATAACACAGTGTGTGTGGATGTTACTGTGTCTGTAGATATGATAGTACAGTGTGTATGTTACAGTGTCTGTAGATGTGATAGTCCAGTGTGTGTGTAGATGTTACAGTGTCTGTAGGTGTGATAGTATAGTGTGTATGTTACAGTGTCTGTAGGTGTGAGAGTACAGTGTGTATGGTACAGTGTCTGTAGGTGTGATAGTACAGTGTGTGTGGATGTTACAGTGTCTGTAGCTGTGATAGTACAGTGTGTATGGTACAGTGTCTGTAGGTGTGATAGCACAGTGTGTGTGGATGTTACAGTGTCTGTAGGTGTGATAGTACAGTGTGTATGGTCCAGTGTCTGTCGATGTGATAGTACAGTGTGTATGGTGCAGTGTCTGTAGGTGTGATAGCACAGTGTCTGTAGGTGTGATAGTACAGTGTCTGTAGGTGTGATAGTACAGTGTCTGTAGGTGTGATAGCACAGTGTCTGTAGGTGTGATAGTACAGTGTGTATGGTACAGTGTCTGTAGGTGTGATAGCACAGTGTGTATGGTACAGTGTCTGTAGGTGTGATAGTACAGTGTCTGTAGGTGTGATAGCACAGTGTGTATGATACAGTGTCTGTAGGTGTGATAGTACAGTGTCTGTAGGTGTGATAGCACAGTGTATATGGTACAGTGTCTGTAGGTGTGATAGTACAGTGTGTATGGTACAGCGTCTGTAGGTGTGAGAGTACAGTGTGTATGGTACAGTGTCTGTAGGTGTGATAGTACAGTGTGTATGGTACAGCGTCTGTAGGTGTGAGAGTACAGTGTGTATGGTACAGTGTCTGTAGGTGTGATAGTACAGTGTCTGTAGGTGTGATAGCACAGTGTGTATGGTACAGTGTCTGTAGGTGTGATAGTACAGTGTCTGTAGGTGTGATAGCACAGTGTATATGGTACAGTGTCTGTAGGTGTGATAGTACAGTGTGTATGGTACAGCGTCTGTAGGTGTGAGAGTACAGTGTGTATGGTACAGTGTCTAGGTGTGAGAGTACAGTGTGTATGGTACAGTGTCTGTAGGTGTGATAGTACAGTGTGTATGATACAGTGTCTGTAGGTGTGAGAGTACAGTGTGTGTGGTACAGTGTCTGTAGGTGTGATAGTACAGTGTGTATGGTACAGTGTCTGTAGGTGTGATAGTACAGTGTGTATCGTACAGTGTCTGTAGGTGTGATGGTACAGTGTGTGTGGTACAGTGTCTGTAGGTGTGATAGTACAGTGTGTATGGTACAGTGTCTGTAGGTGTGAGAGTACAGTGTGTATGGTACAGTGTCTGTAGGTGTGAGAGTACAGTGTGTATGGTACAGTGTCTGTAGGTGTGAGAGTACAGTGTGTATGGTACAGTGTCTGTAGGTGTGATAGTACAGTGTGTATGGTACAGTGTCTGTAGGTGTGAGAGTACAGTGTGTATGGTACAGTGTCTGTAGGTGTGATAGTACAGTGTGTGTGGATATTAGATAGTAGTGTGTCTGATTGCAGGCTCTCTCTTGTCCTGTGTGTGGTGCAGCTTTGTGAAGGCGTGTGGCGCAGGGCTGGTGTGTTTGGAGCTGTCGTGCTGTCACTTCCTCACTGAGGGCTGCATGGAGGTGATCGCCCAGACCTGCCCCGCCCTGCAGGAGCTCAACCTGTCCTCCTGCGACCGGCTGCACCCCCAGGCCTTCTCCCACATCGCCCAGCTGACCTCCCTACGCCGACTCATACTCTACCGCACCAAGATAGAGGTGAGAGTCTGTGAGTGTGTGTGGGAGAGTGTGTGTTTGTGTGTGTGTGCGTGCGTTTCTGTGTGTGTATGTGTGTGTGCGTTTGTTTCTGTGAGTGTGTGCGTCCGTTTCATTGAGTGTGTGTGTGTGTGTGTATGTGTGTGTGTCCATGCTTGCGTATATGTGTGTGTGTTTATGTTATCTCACCCTATCAGTGGTTCTGAATGGCCTGAGCTGACACACCACTTCACCTGAACCTGTATAAAATACTGACAGACTCACTTGCAAATAAACTCAAAACAAGAACAACCTGTGTGGTAAAAGGCAGCAACAATGAATTTACTCTAGTATGTGTGGGCAGGGACATGCTGGTCACTCTATAGTTCCCGCTGAGTGTCTCCTTCCTGGTGCTGTGCGTAGCATACGGCTGCTCGCGCGTTTTAAACGCTCTTTGTGAGTGACCAGGGCCGGCTGCCAGGGTGTAGTCTTTCTGTAGCACGCATCGCTGGGATGCTTTACAAACCCACACCCTGCAGGCAGTGCGTGTGCTGACACCCGTGTGCCCGCGCGCCGTTATTAACCTGTCAGAGCGGTAATTACAGCGCCTTTGCTCTTTTAAAAGACAGCGTGCCGCGCCAGAATGACTCAGACACACACACACACGCGCGCGCACACACACGCGCGTCACGTGCCCCGCGTTGCTGCCGCTGGGCGGATAGCGTGTCGCGCCGCGTTTGAACGCATTTCCAGCCGAGCGACGTCAGGGAGACAATGGCTGCATTCTCTGCCGATCCTTCCAGGTGAGAGGTATTACCTGTCTGCTTCTGGGGGCTCCAAACGAGACCTAAATTAGCGCTAATGGGTGAAGCGGTGTCATAATAAACACTGGCAGGCTGAAATGAGATATCGCCTCATTACCAGCGGCTCTAGCCATGTTCATGCCAACCGCCGCACAAACCATTAAACCATTTCATAGCTTCATGACAATTGATTTCTTCCCTTTTTTTTTCTCCTTAATTTTGTATATAAAAACAAAGAGAGGGTATTGAATGACATGGCTCCACTGTCAGCATTGTTAATGCGCATTCCTCGGTCTCGTTTTACTCCGTGTTTAAGCTCAGATCACTGTAACAAACAAAGCCTTGTAACCCTTTGTATCTTTCTCCCCTCTGGTGCCACGCCCGGTTTTGTCAGCAGCAAACAGCCCTGCTCAGCATTGTGACCTTCTGTACTCAACTGCAGCATCTAAACCTGGGGAGCTGTGTGATGGTGAGAGTCATACACACTCACGCGCACACACACACACACTCTCTCTCACACACACACACACACACACACACACACACACACACACACACACACACACACACACACATACACGCACACACACACACACACACACACACAAACACACACACACACAAGCACAAACATGCACATACGCCAGTAAAAGGTGTTCCTCATACCACCCTTTCGATGCGCTGTCAACTTTTACAGAGAAGCTGTCACACAACATGACAGTGAGCCCACAGCCCTGTGACAGCCCTGATATGCGCACACATTCCAAAACACATACGTACACACATGCACACACTCATGCACACACACACACACACACACAAGCGCACCCACACACATGCGCACACACACACACACACACACACACAGGCATGCTCTCCTTGTCCTTATTTGTCCTACAGAGGCTCATTTCATGGTCTATCTGTAGTGAGTGCTGACTGTTTACACTGTGTTAAAGCACTGGTATGCATACGCACACAGTGGCCTGAATGATAGAGTGACCTTTATAATGTGTGTGTTTCTGAAGAATGTGGAGTATATAAAGAGCATGCGGGCTAAGTGTAGCACCCCCTAACTGTAGATCAGCAGTTTCTGAGATTTGCAAACCACCCTGTCTGGCACTAATAATGATTCCACAATCAAAATCACTTTTATCATATTTATCCACCATTCTGACATTTGGTCTGAAAAACAGCTGAATCTCTTGACCATGTCTGCATGCTTTTATGCATTTAGTTGCTGCCAGATGATCGGTTGATTAAATATTTGCATTAACAATCTCTGTGTACAGGTTTAACTAATAAAGTGGTCACTGAGTGTATATGATGTTTAGGCACCTCGGAAAAGGGTACTCTGACATCACGATTGGGGCGGGGCTAGAGTGGATTGCAGAAAGCATTTTTCAAACTTCATAGACATTACATTACAGGCATTTGGCAGACGGTCTCATCCAGAGCGACGTACAGTTGATTAGACTAGCGACAATCCTCTCCTGGAGCAATGCAGGGTTAAGGGCCTTGCTCAAGGGCCCAACGGCTGTGCGGATCTTATTGTGGCTACACCGGGGATCGACCCACCAACCTTGTGGGTCCCAGTCACGTACCTTAACCGCTACGCTACAGGCCACCCTGGACGGCAGAATACACTTTCATGCCAGATATTTAATGCCAGAATGATGTTGAAACAATGGCATGAATTAAAATGTTTCACTATAGAGTAAGCATACAAACATTTTATTTGCAGCAACCATACCATCATGCACCTTGCTCCTGCCAAATGGTTGAAGCTAAGCAAGTGTGGGCTTGGTTAGTACTTGGATAGGAGATTTCCTAGGAAAAGTAAGTTGCTGCTGAAAGTGGTCTTGGTGGGACAGTAGGGGGCGATCTTCCCTCTAGTCAAATTACCCCAATGCCCCAGCGCAGTGATGGGGACACTGTGCTGCAGGAGAAGCCGTCTTTCAGCTGAGATGTTATAACGCGGTGCTGACTCACTGTGGTCATTAAAGTTCCCATGACACTCATCACAAAGAATAGGTGATTCCCTGCGGTCCTGGTTAAATTCCCACTCTTTGACTCTTTCAACCTGCCACCTAATAACTCCCCTGAGTTAATTAACAAAAATAGTTATCTCCCTCTCCACCTCACTTGGTGTGTGGTGGTGAGCGTTCTGGCGCAAAATGGCTGCCATGCATCACCCAGGTGGGTGCTACGCATCGGTAGTGGTTGAGGCGAGTTTCCCCCTCATCACTGTAAGCGCTTCATGTGTCTAGAAAAGCACTTGCATGTATCTACTTATCTAAAATACATGTGATGTAGAGTGTAGTCATCCTTGAAAGTGTAATTGCCCTTGCAGTTTCAGCCTGGCTCCGTCTTCTACACAATTTTGACAAAATGCATTGTGGGGTGGGTAGAGTAGGTGTGTCCATCTCATTTGCATAAAGTATTCTCTAACCAATCAGGTCCAGATAATGTTCTGTTTCGTATTGATAACAGCTGACTTGCCGACTTTAAAAACAAACTGTTAAATTAAATGGACGATTCTGCGGGGGTCAACAATTTTCCAACCGGATATCTATATATGACATCTAACTATGCCCTTTGACGTCACGATTCAGGTGGGGCCTTCATATGCAGCAGAACACACTTTCCGACCTGTTTTTTTGAGCCGAAAAGATATTTCATAAATGTTGAAACACTGGCACGGATTAAAATGTTTCTCTATAAAGCAGACACAAACACATTCGCGGCTGACAGCAGCTGTACCGCGCGTGTGTTCCTGCAGATGGAGGACTACGACGTGGTGGCGAGCATGCTGGCGGTGCGCTGCCGCTTGCTGCGCTCTCTGGACCTGTGGCGCTGTAAGAACCTGACGGAGCGGGGCCTGACGGAGCTGGTGAGCGGCTGCAGGCTGCTGGAGGAGCTGGACCTGGGCTGGTGCTCCACGCTGCAGAGCAGCTCCGGCTGCTTCGCCCAGCTGGCCCGCCGCCTGCCCCGGCTCCGCAAGCTCTTCCTCACCGCCAACCGCACCGTCTGCGACTCGGACATCGAGGAGCTGGCCGCGCACTGCCCCGCCCTGCAGCACCTCGACATCCTGGGTCAGCTTCTGCTATACGCCCACTACAGGGGGCGCTATACACCCACTACAGGGGCCACTATACACCCACTACAGGGGGCGCTATACACCCACTACAGGGGACACTATACCCCCACTACAGGGGCCACTATATGCCCACTAGAGGGGACACTATACACCCACTAGAGGGGACACTATACACCCACTACAGGGGCCACTATACACCCACTACAGGGGGCGCTATACACCCACTACAGGGGCCACTATACACCTACTACAGGGGCCACTATATGCCCACTAGAGGGGACACTATACACCCACTAGAGGGGACACTATACACCCACTAGAGGGGACACTATACACCCACTACAGGGGCCACTATACACCCCCTACAGGGGACACTATACACCC
The DNA here is from genome assembly GCF_963514075.1 of Conger conger. Lineage (NCBI taxonomy): Eukaryota > Metazoa > Chordata > Actinopteri > Anguilliformes > Congridae > Conger > Conger conger. Next base: position 59,002,421 of record NC_083760.1, on the reverse strand, counting down.
ACTACAGGGGCCACTATACACCCACTACAGGGGCCACTATACACCCTCTACAGGGGACACTATAGCCCACTACAGGGGACACTATACACCCACTACAGGGGACACTATACACCCACTACAGGGGACACTATAACCCACTACAGGGGACACTATACACCCACTACAGGGGACACTATACACCCACTACAGGGGACACTATACACCCACTACAGTGGACACTATACACCCACTACAGTGGACACTATACACCCACTACTGGGGACAATATACACCCACTACAGGGGACACTCCATTATTGAGAATGGATTTCTATATAAGGACCTCTGATGATATTATTGATTTGAATTATTATGAAGTATTGACTGAAAACTACTATAGTTTGTCAAGTACTGTGTGACAACTGGTTTGAGAATGGCTCTGTAGAATGTATTGTTTGATTTTTGAATATGTCGATACTGATAATTGATTTCTGTGCCAGGCATATGGATGATGTTACTGATTGGTTAGCTGTTGTTTGGCACCCATTTGGTATTATTTGAACAGTAATTAACATTTTAACATTAGCATTGGATATCTGTGCCAGGCACGCGGATGGGGTTATTGATTATTGATGTCTGTGCCAGGCACACGGATGTGTATTGATTTTTGATGTCTGTGACAGGCACATTGATGGCGTTATTGATTCTTGATGTCTGTTGCCCGTCACACGGATGTGTATTGATTATTGATGTCTGTGCCAGGCAACGTGGATGGCGTTATTGATTATTGTCGTCTGTGACAGGCACCTGAATGGTTATTGATGTCTAACAGGCACCTGAATTGCTATTGATTATTGATGTCTAACAGGCATCTGAATGGTTATTGATTATTGATTTCTTACAGGCACGCGGATGGTCAGCTCGGGGTCCTTGCGGAAGCTGCTGCGCTCCTGCTCCCAGCTGCTCCTGCTGGACGTGTCCTTCTGCTCACAGATCGATGCTCGGACCGTGCAGGAGCTCAGCGGCCTGTTTCCCGCCGTCTCCATCAAGAAGAGCTTCACCCAGTGAGCGCAGCGCCGCGGGAAGGCCAGGAGGGGGTGCTCCGACGCCCGAGTCAGGCTCCCTACCACGACCGCGATCGACATCGACCAGGGTCCGGCGACAGACCCGCTTTGGCTGAGACTGGGGTTCGGGGTCGGCCATTAACAGATGCAGACAAGGAGCGACGGCTGGGAGACTCGACTCACCACTTCATTTACCGCAAACACGACTACCACAGTTTGCTTCTTTACCATACTTTACAGATTGACTTCTATGTGGATCTGAATCTCAGGGTTGTTTTTACTTTCCTTGTTTTGTTTTTTTCTTACCAAGAGCAGATAGACTCATCCGCTCTGCCTTTCAGAGAGAAGAACCTGTCAGAGTCTATCTGTGACACTGATCTTTTCCAGCTTTTTTTTTAATGTGATGCAGACCTTGGAATTCAGATCATGGTCCGATTATGATCATTTCAGTTCAATGTTTAAGCACTGATGTTAAATGTGGAGAAAAAATATAATTTACTTAATGGGTGTGAATGATATGATACACATTGCTCTAATGTTTATTATTTATTAATCTTGTAATGGCTTCTTGCACACGTACCGGTATGTAGAGAATCGGGGGTGCGAATCCTACTGTGACCCGCTGTTATGACGTGTACTGTGCCTTATATTTCTGACAGAATGTTGTGTAGTTTTGCTGTTTGCTTGTAGTCGTAATTACACAGTGACGAGTTTGCCCTGCACTCTACCAAAGCAATAGGCACACTTCTGAGAAAGCCTCATTTACAAAGAAATACAGGGCAGTCTATAAGTATTTGGGCAGTGGTAGAATTTCAGTTTTTTGGCTGTGTGTGGATTTGAAATGAAACAGTCAATCAGAGGTTAGTTCAGACGGTCACCTTTCATTTCAGGGTATTTTCATCCATATGTGTGTAGGAATTACATAGCTTTTCAGATAGAGTCCCCCCATTTTCAGGGACCAAAAGTAATTGGACAGTTTGCTTCTCAGATTCGTCAGGTGTATTCAATCACTTCCTTGAAAGTTTGAGTATCTAGTCTTGATTCTTGGCTTTTGATCGCCTTTGTAGTCTATTATTGGTGTTTGACCATAATTGTGCCAATGACAGTCAAGGAAGCTATTATGAGGTTGTAAAATATAAGTCAGACACGAAGGCCAGACAACTTTAACCTCTTATTCATCGTTTCATTTCAAATTCAATGTGCTAGAGGACAGAGCCAAAAGAACAGAAAGTGTATCACTGTCCAAATACTTACGGACTGCACTTTATATTGTGCTATCACCATATGATCCAGTGTCACTGACTGCCTATGCAGGAGATAATATTGTTAAAAATTCAGCTGTTTATAAAGAATATACGGTAAAAAAACACATAAATCCTACCTGTGGCCAGTGGGCCCTCTTCATGAGCAGGTTGTCGTTTCAAAGGTAAACTGCATTGCATTGGAGTGATGGGAGTTTATTTCCTCAGGTATGTATATTAATACACACATACACATAGTCAGGCACATGCATACACAGACACACACACTCACACAGAGGATCAGTAAACACGCACACACATCTTAACTTGTCCCTTAGCCGAGGGGTATAAAACTACAAAAAACTACATTAAAACCTTTTGTTTTTATTATTGGATCAAAGTGCTTTGATTTTAAGTAAGCAACATGTCTTCTTTATATTATATTTGCTATGGCAATGATTGTAATTTCTCCTCCTGTGTTTTTGTTTTGGATGTGTGAAAATCCTCTGTGCCATGTGTAGGTCAGGAAGTGATGTAATTCAACCTCAGTTAAAAAGTCAGAAATGAGAGTGAGCTCCAGTCACTGCAGACCGATAGCCATGGAGAAGCATTTAATGACGGGAGGGAAAGGTTGTTGGTTTTAATAAAGTGGAGGCTGGCAGTTGTCTCAGTATCGCAGGTTATGGCCCTGTCCTCTTTTACTGTGTTGCTGTGATGGTGTTAAAACTCAGCCCTCTGTTTTGAGAGGTGCATCTCCTTTTCTGTATGCATAGAGCACCTCTACCTCTTCCTTCTTGTATCTGAACTGGGGGATGTTTACAGTTGTGCTCTTCCACGAATATATCATGAAGAAGTGATGCCCCACTCCATTTTCTGTTACATTTTATTCATTAGGACTAACTTTCAGATAGCCCCTTTTTATAATCCATTTGTCCACCTTCTTTGTACAATTAAAAATAATAATCATTCTAATAATTAAATACTATCTCACACACATCCAAATCAGTGATGCAGGTCCAGGACATAAAAACAACAAAACAAGTACAGTCATGTTAAAAAAAATAGCAGTACAACATCAGTAACCTGATGAACCACTGTTATTAGTAGTAGTGATATTTCTGCATGGCAAATACTTTACTTGTAGATGTAGTAGTGTAATAGAAAAACAACAGACCCAACTGTCATGACATGCAAGCTGCTTGTTCTGAGTAATAGACTCATTCATTGAAAGGGGCATGTTCAAAATAATAGCAGTGTGGAGTTTAATTAGAGAATTCATTAATTCTTTGAAAAAACAGGTGTCCTTTATTTGTCTCAGTGTCGCAGGTTATGGCCCTGTCCTCTTTTACTGTTACTGTGTCTGTAATTGTCCTTTATTAAGGAAGAAGGGAAGCAAATGTTTCACACATTGTTATAAAATATTTTTCTTTCTGAACTGCTAAGTAAAATGGGCTGTTCCAAACATTGTTCGGGGGAACAATGTCATTTAGTTAAAAACTTGATTGGAGAGGGGAAAACATATGAAAAAGTTCAGCAAATTATAGGATGCTCAGCTAAAATGATCTCAAATGCTTTAAAATGGCAGAAAAACACACGGACAAAAACTAGCATCTACTGTTAAAACGGATCAAAGAATAATCAGAATGGCAAAGATTCAGCCATTCATCAGCTCCAGAAAGATCAAAGATGATCTACAATTACCTGTAAGTGCTATTATCATCAGAAGACGTTTGATCGAAGCTAAGCTATCAGCAAGAAGCCCCTGTAAAGCACCATTGTTGAAAAAAGGGCATGTGCAGAATCAGTTAAAATTTGCCAAGGAACACATCGATTGGCCCAAAGAGAAATGGTGTAACGTTCTGTGGACTGATGAGAGTAAAATTGTTCTTTTTGGGTGTGGTGGTAGTCAGACGACCCCCAGGTACTGAATTCAAGCCACAGTTCACTGTGAAGACAGTGAAGCATGGTATGGCAATGTTTTTCATACTACGGTGTTGGGTTCGTATACCAGGGATCATGGATCAGTTTGAAAACATCAAAATACTTGAAGAGATTATGTTGCCATATGCCGAAGAGGAAATTCCCCTGAAATGGGTGTTTCAACAAGACAACGACCCCAAACACACGAGTAAGCAAGGAACATCTTGGTTCCAGACAAAAAGGATTGAGGTAATGGAGTGGCCAGCTTAATCCCCCGACCTCAACCCCACTGAACACTTGTGGGGTGACATTGAAAATGCTGTTTCTGAAGCAAAACCCAAAAATTCACAGGAACTGTGGAATGTAGTTTGTTCATCCTGGGCTGAAATACCTATTTCTAGGTGCCAGAAGAAGACTCGATGCAACACAGATGCGCAGCAGTTAAAAAAAACAATGGTTATGCAACTAAATATTAGTTCAGTAATTTAAGTTAAATCTTGAAAAATGTCTTTAGTTTATACAGTAATGTTTGAGTCTGAAGAGAAAAATGTCGACACTGCCATTTTTTTTAACAGATTAATATTCCTTGTCTTTGCTTCCTGTAAAAGAATAACACAGACTTTATAAGATTAGTTAATGCTTTGATTTGGAATTGAATGTGTAATGTTTCCACTACATTTGAAATATGGAACTAAAAGCTATTAAAAAATAGGCGTTGCACTTTATTCACTTTTTTTAATGCACTGCTATTTATTTGAACACAACTGTAGGTTAAGGCAGAGTCTACAGACTGCTGAGCTTCCAAATTACTAAGAATTTGTTTTAAAATACACCACAAGTTGACATTTCAACCTGAACAGAGTCCCAGCACAGGTCAAAACAATCATGATGTGGTGTGTAATAGAATTAATTGTTTGTTATTTCTGAGGTAGTATATTGGTGTGGGGACTCTATTGCCTTTGCCTAATAATGGTCGTCATGAATTGCTTTAATGTGGCACTTTTTAAGGTGAAACTGCTACCAAAGTATTTTGTTGATAAGACGGTTTACCCAAGCTGTTGATGCAAAATGGGAATTTACAAAAACAGAAAACAACACTACTATAGGAGCACATAACAGTTATTTCAGTCTAAATCTGCCTTTGCATTATCCTATGGATAGTCAAGATTGCCCTGTAAGGACGATGCTACTGTACAGCTATTTAGGGTACTATAGAAAATGTATGTACTTTTTTGTGTTTTTGCCCAATAATTTTCTATTGTATTGATTTCTATTGTTTACATGTATAAAGATGAATGCTTGGGAGAAGCTGGCTGTGGTAAAAAATATTAGTGATTAGCTGGTTAATGATTCATTGTGATGACTCTTATAACAGGAAGGCTATACTCCGATGAGCCAAAACATAACCACCTGTCTAATATGCCTAACAGCTCTGACTCGCTGAGGCATGGACTCTACAAGACCTCTAAAGGTGCCCTGTGGTATCTGGCACCAAATCCTGTAAGATGCAAGGTGGAGCTGCCGTGGACTGGACTTCTTGTTCCAGCACATCCCACAGATGCTCGATCGGGTTGAGAGGAATTTGGAGGCCAGGGCAACACCTTGAACTCTTCGTCATGTCTCTCAAACCATTCCTGAACAATTTGTGCAGTGAGGCAGGGCACATTATCCTGCTGAAAGAGGCCACTGACATCGGGGAATACCAATGCCATAAAGGGCTGTATCTGGTCCGCAACATTTAGGTAGGTGGCACGTGTCAAATTGACGTCCACGTGAATGCCCAGACCCAGGGTTTCCCAGCAGTACATTGCCCAGAGCATTACACTCCCTCCACCGGCTTGTCTTCTTTCCACAGTGCATCCTGGTGCTATTTCCCCAGGTAAATGGTGAACACGTACCAGCCATCCACATGATGTAAAAGAAAACGGGACTCATTGGACGACATTCCAGTGCTCCAAGGTCCTCAAGTGCCCATTGTAGGCGCTTTCAATATTGGACAGGGGTCAGCATGGGCACTTTGACCGGTCTGCGGCTACGTAGCCCCATATGCAGCAGGGTGCGATGCACTGTGTGTTGTGACACATTCCTCCCGTAAGCATCATTAAAATCTTATGCGACACCCTTTCTGTCGGTTCGGACCAGACGGGGTAGCCTTCATTGCCCTTGTACATCAATGAGCATTGGGTGGCCAACATCCTGTTGCCAGTTTGTGGTTTGTCCATCCTTGGACCACTGTCAGTAGGTACACACCACTGCTGACTGGGAGCACCCTGCAAGCCTTGTGGGGTCGGAGATGCTCAGACCCAGTCATCTGGTCATAATTATTTGGCCCTTGTCAAAGTTGCTCAGGTCTTCACACCTGCCCATTTCTCCCGCAACCAACACATCGACTATGAGAGCCAACTGTTCGTTTACCGTCTAATATATAATATATCCCAGATTTTGACATGGGCCGCTGTTATGAGATAACGTTACTGCATCTGTGAGTGGTCTTAATGCTGTGTATACATTGGGGAAAATGTTCCCTCAGATATTTAGGTTGAGGCCTTCTCTTTTTAGTGGCAACTCGGTTATATAGAATTATAGAATTATGCATGTATAGAATTTGCATGCAAGGTTTCAATTAGATTATTTTTTACAGTGATCTAGATAGTTGTTCAGTGGTTTAGTAATACATTGCCTATTATTTTTGGCGACATTCTGATGTTTATTTTTTTAAGCCTTTCCATTCACTCAGGACCTGGATAAAGCCCCCTGGTGCACTGGGAGAGCAAGGTGCTGAGTGTAGATAATGTTTTGTTTGCGCCAATATGCTATTACATGTGTGGGGTATCTGGATCACTGACACCTTGCCTTTTTCTGTCTTTTTTTCTGCATTTTTAGTCTTTTTATTTGATGCCAATGCATTGGCGTGACAGTGATCTAGAAGAGTCAGGTTCCACTGCCGTTATTCTTCAGTAGGTCAGAGTAGAACAAAGCATTTTTACACAAATCAAAACTTTAACATTTATATTAAGTAGAGTGAAACCAGATTGAGTGCAATCCCAGTTTCTGGCAGTTCACACATTGATGGTAAACTGTGTCATTTGAGCATCTTAATCCACAGCTTTATATGTAGAATACATTTTATTTTACACTCTTTCTGTGAATACAGATATTTAAGAAATGTAAGGATATCTCCCCTTACAAATGACTAACAGTAATAGTATACATTCCAAATTGCATCACTTTTTAAAGTCTATAAGCATGGACACATTTTCCTATTCTAGAGAATTGTCTATGAATTGTGGCATATGGTGTGAGTACTGTACAATAGTAATACAGGCATTTGGATAAAAATCTCTTTTGTTGTCCCATCTCCCCCCTCTTGCCACACTGATTGAAAACAACAGATACCCTGGGGAACTAATAAAGATCAGAACTCAACAAATTACTCAACACTTCTGGCTTGTGGTTTGGCCCAGTGTTCCTCACATTTACAATAACGTGCCGTCTTTGGGACTTGACAGCTTGGCAGCTCGCTCACTTTCGCACCGCGGTGGAGACAGACACCTAAACCAGCATCGTGCCTGAGGACAGACCTCAAGATGACAGGTATCATTGTGTGGGCTTACTACCCTTCTCCCATTCCCCTGCAAAAAGAGGGTGGTATTATAAGGTAAATATGCCTGTAATTTTTTTTGTTCTATTTTTTGAGGAGGTCCATTTGGCAGAAATTTTGTGTTGCCGTAATATTATAAGACTCAAATTTGAGAACTGTAATAAATATCCGTATATAGTGTTATTTCTGAAAGCAGAAACGCTCCAAAAAAAGCTTAAGAGAGAAGCCTCCCACTGTGTCCTAATTAAAAGTTTTGGAACAGTGTTAAAACTGATGGCAATATTTCCGTGTACATGATGTGTGTATACATGGCTATGTAATTGCAATTTAGTAATACAAGGGTTTGAATTCAAATGAAGTACATATTTCAACATTCAACATTCAATTTTCATTAATGCAGAAAATAAGATTGTTGAAAATACAGTGGTGTGCAAAAATGTTGGCACCCCTGGAAAAGCCTTTTTCAATTCATTGTTAATTAAAGTGAACAGAAGCACATCTGACCTCTAAATGGTACAAAGTTAAAGATGACACATTTCGTCAAATTTTAAAGTTAGATTAAGGATCCACCTCCATGCTTCATAGCTGGCAAGGTGTTCTTCTCTACAAACACTTCACTCTTTGGTCTCCAACCATATCTTCTTTGGTGGTGACCAAAAAGTTAAATTTTCGTTTTGTCGGTCCAAAGCACATTGTACCAAAAGGTTTCTTGATTTTGTGTCAAGGTGATTCTTTCTAGCAACTCTGTTGTTTGTTTAAAGTACATTGTATTGTTATCCTGTGAACAGCTAGACTTGTTTCTGCTACTCTTTTTTTGCAGCTCTTTTGCAGTGATGTGTGGGTTCTTCTGAGCATTTCTCACCAGGTCTCGGGCCATTCTATCTGAAATCTTTCTTGGTCTTTCAGACCTTGCCTTGACTGTTCCATTTATCTTCCATTTTCTAATAATGTTTCTGACAGTGGAAATAGGTTTGAAACATTGAGATAGTTTTTCTAGCCTTCTCTTTCTTGGTGGAAATGAACCATCTTCATTCTGACAGCCTTGGTGAACTGTTTAGAGGAACCCATCCTTGTTAACAACAGCCTCAACGAACAGACGTTGAAGCCCTAACAAATAAATCACCTGGATCTGGGTAACAAAGAATAGTCTAAAAGGGTTCCTAAACTTTTGCACAGTGCCCTTTCCCTTTTTTATTTAATTTATAAACAGTAAAAAAATGAAAATTGCTTTAATTGCTTTACAATTGGCAGAAAGGTCTCATGTAACTCTGCATCATTTAGAGTTCAGGTTTGCTTTCAATCACATACAGATTCATTGTGACAAATATTTAAACCAAGGTGCCCACATTTTTGCACCCCACTGTATAATATACATTCATGTTATTCACCCAAATCATATCCCAAACCTCACCACCGACCCACTATGTTTATTTGAATTACACAAGTATTACACAATTTCATAAAGTTATTCCATTGTACATTTGTATACTTGCATGTTAATTGCTTATATAATGGCTCTTTTTTGCAGCATGGACTGTTTGTTGTTGGGTTTGGCTTTACCAAATTAATGAAAACGAACCAATGAAATTAATGAACATTTGGCCATTCACCAAAGGAAAATAAATTGCAGGACTATTTTCTCACCCAAATAGCTCACCCAAGAGCTAAGACCTGCCAGAGAAAAATAAATCAAGGTAATATTAGAGAACAGTTTTGCAAAGCTGGCTCATTCTTACATGATTCTGAAAAATCAACGGGTAAAACAAGAGTGCAGACTTACCTATAGAATCAATCAGGGACATTACTCATTGTTGAAAAAATATGAACCCAGGAAATAACCACAACCAATAGCTGCAAATATCTAAAACAGTCTGAGAACTTATATCATATTAGATATATAATTTATATGTATTAGAATTAGTCTAATGTAGCACAGCAGGGAATGTAATGTTATTTCCTATTAGCTTCCTTTTCCGTTTCAGAGTACAGTACCACAAAGGCTGGATCATTTAATCTCTCAGGTGCCGCTGTGAACCATGTCACAACGTTTTATGTGCCTGTTGTAATATTTTTGTATTATTGTTTAATTAGACGGGTAACCCTTAATTTTGCAATCTTGAAGCTTTGTTCCTTTAGGTGAGTAATCTGATATTGTGCGTAACCCAAACGCAATGTGAGCATTCTGATCATTTTGTAGCATTGTTTTTTTTGTGAACAATCATAAATAGTAGCTTTATTTCGTTAAAGGAATGCTGCAGTGGTTGTGCTGCACAGTGACCAGTGTAGATGGAAGCCTGTGATGGAGTGGTTCATTTATTACAGCTCATACTGGGTGGGGACAGCACTCAGTGGAATTGTGTCATACAATGGTACCCAGCCTTCTCAATTGCAAAGTCCTTTAAAATAGTCACCCTTTTTCCTGAGGCCCCCTCCTTAAGAAAGGCTTGAAAATGACACTCCATAATCTCTACACAGGGCCCCAACTGAAGACTATCAACTCTTGGTCAACGACATTGCTGTTTCACTCCAGCTCTTTCTGGATCCTGCTGATTGGCTAAAGCAGTTCTCAAACAAAGGTCACCCCTGAAAACACCCCTGAAATAGACCCATTTTCCCCATTCCATCCATCCACAAAGCGCAGGTGTGAGACGACAAAAAAACCTACATTGTGAAGGAAATTCTATCAGAGTACATGTTTATCTTGTTTGAAGAAACAATAAACAAATCCACGAACTGTGAGCTTTTAATGTGAAAAAAGCTTTATTGAAGAGTGGCAGCCAATGACGTGAGATAGCCCTGCTGAAAGCCCCATGCAGCTCGGTGCTCAACATGCTCAATTATAGGCTGAATGAGAGACGCGATACAGACCACTGATCAGCCAAGTTCAGACAAAGTTATAATTAACAATAACTCGTTTACAACCCAGTGAACACAAGCCTTTTGTGTGCTTAAGTGCGCTAGCTGTAATTAGCTTGGATGCGTATGAATGAGATTGTAAACAGCAATGTTACACAGCGCAATTACGTTCGTAAAAAACGTCTTTGCATCGCTCTCGCCGCGTAGCATGTTTGTGTCTTGCAGCGATGTGTTTGTGTGTATGTGTGCGTAAGAGCATGTGCATTTATTTGCCTGCAACCATGGGATATTAACACCCCGTTGAGTGCCCTTGGTGATACGGAGGTGTTTACACAGGCTGCCGTTATGAGTGTTTATACAGTGTGTCTGCTGGCTTAGCTGCAGGGCTGTTGGGGGGTTTCAGTGAAGCTGTTATCGGTGGTAGGATCATGCTGATCGCTGTGTTGGAGGCAGCTGACTCTGACTCACCCAAAGATGATATTAGTGTTTCTACTGAAGCACTCTGGGTCATGGCCGTCAGTGAGGATGTCAATAAGAGCCTTGCTTCGTCGTTGGCTCTCAGCTTTAGCAGAAAAGCGTGGCCATTACTTACCTGTACACCTGTACACACATTGTCTAAAATCTCCAGTCTTCTTTCGTGAAAGTTTCAAAACGGGAACAGTAGCAAAATAAATATTAAAAAAAAAAGAATGGGATGAAATGCATAATTCTGAAGGATAATGTTGAGAACACACCCTGTGGAAAACAAGTCACTCATATATGATCTCATTCATTCATTTCAATATTCCTCTTCGGATTTCAAAGGCCAAGAGTTGGAGTGATAGACGTGGCATTACACTGACACCAGTATCCTGTAGGATTATTGCACCCAACACCACTCTTTAACTATGGATTTAACACACAATTCCACACTTTATCTGTGTGATTAATAAACCCAAGACCACCTGCTATTAATGGGATTTATACACAACCCACACTTTTCCTGTGGGATTACTACACCTGACTCCATCCTTTACCTGTGGGATTAATACATCTGATTTAAATCTCTGGGATTAATACACCTGACTCCACACATTAGGTGTGGTTAACACCTATGATTCCACCCTTTACCTGATGGTTTAACGCAAATGACTATATAGTTCTATAAATACACAGGATGTTTGTGGTGATGACATCAAAATGCCTGTGTGCTGTTTGGTTGCCAGGAGGTGTACAGCCCTTATACACATTCCTGTGGACAGTTCTTTGACTTGATTCCTTTACCTATATGTGCCACAAACAAACTGCCTGTTTACCCTTTAAAAATCTATACCTCACATAACCCTGAGCAAATTTACCCCCAAAATATTTTTACAGGCAAAACAGCAATTAAAAAAGGAATCCAGATGTGCGGAGAATACCACAGCGAAGCAAAGTCAGCTCTCCAACATCCACAGAGTATCCCCAGAAGGGTATTCATTTTCATCTAATTAATTCTGCTGTTTGGAGACCTTGCTTGAAAGTCAATGAAGAATTGAGAATGGGGAAAAGTGTGTAAAGCCTGCAGTAATCTCCCCTCACCTGAGCTGAGAGGCCCATTAAAGACACTTCAAACAGCCGAGGCTGACATCGGCAGCGCCGTGCTCTGTGGCGCTGCCCGCTAACTCCAAAACAGCAGCTTCCTCCCTTCCTGCTTCAGCACAGTTTTCAAGGACAACTCTCCGGCCTGTCATGGTCTGGTGATGCTGATACATTTGGAAAATTGTATCTATAACCTTTCACCAAATACTTGAGATCTCCTGCCATTCATTTTTCACACATCATTCATATAGTAAAGACCATAACTCATTTTGTTTTGTCTCTTTTGAATGGATTTCCACAATATAACAAGAGGGAATTACATACTGTTGCATACTGTAATTTGGAACCATAACTGGCAAAACAGAAAAAAACAAAACTTTGATATTATAGTACTTGTGGTATTTTAATCCTATACATGTTGTTTTCTTCCTTGTTCTACTTCCGTAATTATAGTTTTTTTTAATCAGTACTTTTTTAAATCAACCCACTACACTACACAATACACTTCAAAGCGTATTGAAAACTAGCTTCATTAGCTATGAATAGCCTAAGTCAAGTTACTTCTCTTTTGACGTATTAATTTAATAAAGCTTGCATTACCATTTGAAAATACGTGGCTGTATATCTTAATCGGGGCTTGACGTTTTAAATGAAAATAAATAATTACAAACGATTTACATGACATAAAGAGTCATCAGCACTCGCCATGATTAAAATAAACTATGCAATGAGTGTTATGTTGACTATTCTGGGAATAATGTCCGACACAGGATACGTGAAAAAAACATTTGCAGCTGCAAAAACGGATTGACTGGAGTAGGCCTAACACTCTGCAACATAGCAATGCCATAATTTAAAATGTAATTTCAACAACAATACAGCTTTGAGATGAGAGCAATTCAAATGAGTGTATCAATAATGTATAAATATCCACTGCGAAAAAGGTAGAAGTCTACAAGTTACATAAACGGCGTTTTAGCGCTTTTTTTGTTTGGTGTTTTACCAAAAATTGATGCACCCAAAAGGGCACTTCGGGACTGAGAGGGCAAAGGGCCAGTGGCTCGGGCCACAATTATCCCGTACCTCTGCGCGTGCCTGAGGAGCAATAAAGATGAATGCCAAACGCAAAACAGAACATCGCCTCGACCAGTTTTTATGCAAGAACAGCACATGAGACATATAGGCAACCAAACTCTCAAAGTCTCCCCATTCGGACAACGCACCCTCTCAAGGGTCGCTAGGTGGCACTAAAGTATTATGATGGCCATTATTTTACAGCCGTGATCTATTCAAAGAGGATCAGGATCGTTTAGGCACCGTGTGTAATCCTAAAGGGAAATTTCAACTTACCTAAATGAAGAAGATGTAATTAACACACGGCAATATTAATTGCCTCTTCTCGCAGACGAATGAACTGTACAATACCACACCTTTCCCGATTAGGAATCGCTGCACGCAGGACAGGAGGATCGAGGCTTTGCGCTCGCGACAGCGTTCTGAAACATTGGAAATGACAGGTTAACAGCCTGCGAGGAGAAGCGCGCGCTACCTTTTTTCAGTACGGTTCTGTACAGAAAGACCTGCAGATTGTCACCAGAAACCAGATGAAAATTATGATACACTGCCTGAATCCCTTCTCCCGCAAACAATATATTTCATACCAAGACTCCCTTGGTTATTATTATAATTAATATTATTTTCATTATTTTATGTATGTATGTATGTATGTATGTATGTATGTATGTAAGTATGTATTTTTTTATTTCTTCCTTGTAGTATTATTTTGTTCTATAATAATAATAATAATAATAATAATAATAACAACAACAACAAACAATAATAATAATAACACAACTTAAAGCGTATAATAGTAATTATCCATGATGTATGAAAAACCTATGAATATGGCATGGTTTGGGGTTAGTTTGGATTTGGTTTAGGACACAAAGTGTAGAGTATTCAGAAGGAATGGCCAATAAATCATCAACAATAAAGGGTCATTTCATTCAATTAATGACAGGTTCAAAACCACAACAGTGCACAACCCGCAAGCCTCACCGAAACGGTCCAGCTATCATTTAATTCAATTTCCGGTACTTAGAGCAATATTCGATTGCTTTTATAACCTTGGCAATGTGTAAAAGCAAGTGTGTGCAATGTTAGCTAGTGGCGCGACAGTAATTGAATATATAGAGGAAAAAGTTTCTTGTCTCCATCAATCATTTCCTACTATGTTAACCTAATGACTCTCTCCGGTCAAAAAAGGAGTGAGACAAATCTCATGCTGAGTAGACCATTATAAGACCTGATCATTATTAGTAAACCCCTGCGTAAAATAATAATTACGCATACAATGGGTTACACGAGGTTTGTAGATAGGCCTATACAACTCCATTCCATGACTCGTCCTATAAATATTCATCCCGCCACAAAGTAATCCACTATAGACAACAAATCAAAAGTCGATCTGCTGATCTATTCGCATGCACTTGCAGGTCTGTGCGTTCTTGTTACTTGAAAGCTGATTAGCCTACACGTAAACCGTGAATTTTATTTTGTATATATATATATATATTAGGCCACATTCGTTAATCCCATCGGCAAATTGCTGTTTTGTCTTTCAAGTCACGCAATGTTTATAAAATACTAGGATACTAGGAATGGGACGATTTTTGTTACAGGGACTCATATAATTTTCTGGTGTTACACAAAGAATGTATAAATAGATCCGCCAAAATGTACCCAAGCCTTCTAAGTTGCGTTTTGCATTTTAACATGCATTATCATATTTGTCAAATAGGCCAACAAACTGACCAGAAATAGTTTACACATATTTAATACGGGTGTGAATGGGATAGGCTCACCCAGCTCGTATAATCTGCAGCATGCATGGAACCTTGAAAATAAAAATCTTAAAAAATAACGGTTAGGCCTGCATACACTTTTCAAGGAAAGCTATTCACAACAGTGCAATACACCATATTATAGGTGAGCGACATCTTTAGAAATTCAGTAACAGTAGGCCTATAGTAAAAGTAATATAACAAGACTGTCAAATGCGATACAAGCATGTCGTTTTTATATCATACTCCTCTACTGACATTAAGAAAATGTATATTATTAATTTGGTAAAATGGCATGTTTCACAAACACTCCGAGTGAAAAGGGTAGCCTAGAGTATTGTGTGTTAAACTGACAGGGCCACGGAATGGTAGGCTCATCGCATGGTCATTCGCGGCGCCAGTAGGTCACAAGTAGGTTGGTTTACTTTACTTTTTATTGAGCTGCTACACTGACATGCCCGTTCTTATAATGTTCGCTGTGAGGTTTGGTGTAATATCGACACATCGATTGACGTCTGATACATCCAAGAGGGCCAAAGCTACTGCCGGCAGAGGGCAGTTGATTTCTTGTCCGAAAAAGAGCTCTTTAGATTGATGTATTGGCCAGTTGTATTCTCTGCACTATTGACCCTGTAGTTCAGCTGACCAGTTGAGCTGCTGAGATACGCGGTGGGGTTTTCCAGGAGCGAGGAATACTATTCTGCACTGTAAGTCGCTGGAGCCACTCTATGGCTTTACTAGAAAAAAACTACATCTTTATGGTAGTAATCTAGTACATGTTATAGATTACAGTCATTAAATAATGTTTAACAACGTTTTATTGTTAAAAGACACAATATGTACGCATTATAAGCCATGTGCCTGAATGGAATGAAATCATATTTAAATTATTTATCCAGCAGTAAAAGTACACAATTCTAAGTTAAAATGCAAAAGGTAAAATACGATCCAACACTGTCACCTAATCATGTTTTCATATTAAGCAGCAATATCACGTATAATGATATCACATTATTACAGTCACTTGGATTGATATAAACTACTTACAAATATGAATGGCAGCAGTGTGACAGTGTGTTCAGTATGTTGTCCCTTATGCAGCTGAATAAATACATTCAACATACGTGTAATGAAAAAAACATTTTAATGTCAAGACCATAAAATGTGCAATTCTTGGTTATGTCAGTAATAAAATATTACTTAAACATTGATTTATCATGAATGACTCTGAGTTGTTTTATTTCCCCACAAGTTCATTCAGATTAACCAAAATCTGATAGAAAATGTAACAAAGAAAAAAAAAAGGAAAAAATAATAAAACATCAGCAACAAGAAAAAATACACCCCACAGGATTTTTCAACGAATGAAATAATTGAATAATTAATTAAAGCTACAGATGAAAGAACCGGTGCCAGGCGGTACAGATGTAGGCTACCGTTTGTTTTGTTTCTCTTTTAAAGAACTAGCGCGAACCAAGCCACCTCAATATGATGTGAACATATCTCCCTGGGAAATACTGTGGACATAAAGAGAAATATAGCAACAACCATTCAGGGCGTAATTGAAAAGACAAATTTACACACAGCAGTGATGGTAAACCCGCTCGTGATGCCACAATAGAAAAAAATAATGTAGATCCTTTTTTCTGAGCCTATACCCTCATAATCCTATTTGTTGTCAATCCGTTTTGATAAAAACCTATAAAACCTGATTTTACCTCTAAAGGCTACTTAAATAAATTACAATCTCATTACCAGACAACCACTTCCCCCGAGTAACGCATCAGTACTTACAAAAAGGAAAAATGAACAAAATGGCTGTGAATAATAATAATAATAATAATAATAATAATAATAATAATAATAATAATAATATTACAACGGTGTCAGACATTAAAGAATTCGGACATAAAATAAAAAATGTAATATTTTTCCTTAAAGGAGTTATGTATACGTATACATTAAATAGAGATATACTGTAACACAGCCGCTCTCTTACATCACTGTTTTGTTGCCAATCATTTGAATCTTTCCACCCTTTTCTCTGGAAACTTCAGGTTTAGGTGACATTTTAATATGCACAGATAATGCCCACGCAATATCATGAAAGTCAGTGACAGGAGCATAAACAGAGAAGCCATTACTCCCTATAGGCTACAAAATATCAGTCGAACAAAACAAACTGTAGCGGCAACATATTATACTTGAAATTGCAAGCATTATTACTGCTATAAATTGCCATAAATAAAAATATAATGTAAGAAAACCGAATAGAAAATTATGTCAAGCCATTTTGGATAAAAAAATAATTGAACAGCTATCTTGTTTTTTTTAAAAACCATTTAAAGAAAAAGTGCCCCAGTGTAAAGGAAACGAAGCCATGACTTTGTTGAAAATATACAATATTTACAAAATTCATTACAATTTTTTCTGTCAAAATTCTCTGTATTGAAATATCTCGCACGTGAAACGAGACAGATTTCCTTTGCCACATAGCCCCTGCTTGACCTGTTTCGAGCTGCTGGCGCGTGGCGCGGAGCTCGGTTTTGGCAGCCTTTGTGTGTTTTATTACTGCACCGCGATAATTCTGAAATAGATGATCGACTCACTGGCTCGGTGTTTATGCATCCATGCTTTAAAAAATCCTGGAAAAACTCGTGTTTCCCGGACTTCAACGTAAAGGCAGTATTTTTTAAAATTATTATTACTATTATTATAAAACAAATAATAATAATAATAATAATAATAATAATAATAATAATAATAATAATAATACATTCTGCGCATCTCTGATTACCTCTCTGGTTAATAGCATGGTCACTAGGGACAGATAACTGGCAGGTGCAATCGGCCCAAGCGCAACCCCAGTTGCAAGTTGATTTTTTTTTTTTAAGATGGGGTTTGTTTTCCTAACGTGGCTCTCTGAATGTTTTCATTGACTACATCACGCATTTGGATCCTGTACAAAATTATGCAATGATTTAAAAGCAATATATGTAAACCTTAAAGAAACCTCGAGGCTGTTATTGGCGTTCTTTCCACAATGAGGTTACACCTTAAAACCGCGCGGTATCACAGTGCTGGTTATCGTTACACAACATCTAGCTTTTTAGGAACACGACTGCTCTACTGAGTGGCTCCTTATTTACCTTGTTGTGATACTCACTTTGCGTGTGGGCTTCCCGTGTACAGTCAAACACAAAGCACCGGTATTCGCTTAGGATAGTCCAGTGCTTAGGAGTTCATTACAGGAGGAATGAAAACAGAGACATTCACAAAACAGTTTTAGCAGTCCGCTGTTGTTCACTGTACCGGTGTCTGGACCCCATGATGTGGTGGCGTGTCTCCAAACACATCCTCGGTCCCAGGGAGAGGTCCGCCTGGAGGAGTCATACGTTTCTCTTTTTGTCTTCTGTTACAAAACCAAACCCTGACCACCTCCTTTTCCAGGTGAAGACTGTCCGCCAGTGAAGTAATCTCCGAAGCAGCTGGTTTGGGGCACTTTAGGAAATGGCTCTCCAGAGCCCCCTTCACGCTCACCTCGATAGACGTCCGCTTCTTTCTCTTTCTGCCCTGTGCAGCAATCTTGTCCAAGCTGGTCGGACTCCCAGAGGTTGAGTCTGCTTCTTCCAACCACTTGTTTAGCAAAGGCTTGAGCTTGCACATGTTCTTAAAGCTGAGTTGCAGGGCCTCGAATCTGCAGATCGTGGTCTGGGAGAACACGTTTCCATACAGTGTGCCCAAGGCTAGCCCGACATCCGCTTGTGTAAAGCCCAGTTTGATTCTGCGTTGTTTAAACTGCTTGGCGAATTGTTCCAAGTCGTCCGAGGTCGGCGTATCTTCGTCGGAGTGTTCGTGGTGGTTCTGATGCTGCTGGTGCTGAAGCTGGGAGGGCTGGTGTCCGTGGTCGCTGAGATGCGGGCTGTGGTGGTCTTCGTGTGAGTCTCTGAGGGTGTGATGGTGCATTCCCTGTCCGCTGCCCGGAATCAAGCCATTCACACTGAAGCCAGGCTGGGAGTAGATGAGGCTCTGTCCGTTCGGGGTTGCCATGCTCGGTATGTGCGCAGCAGAAGTCGTTCTCCATGCCCGAGCGTCCTGGTGGGTCCCATGCGGCTGGTGCGCCAGATGAGGCGGTCGTGGCTGGTGCTGCAAACTGCTGGAGTTGTGCAGCTCGTCTCTGCTGCTCTGCACCGCAGGTTTTATGTCTTGATCGCTAAGGGGACTGGAGGACCACGGAGCCCCCTCTCCGTGTGACAGCGCCGTTATCCACTGGTGTGCGTGGCTGAGCGGATGACTGTTACTCTGCAGTGTATAGTCGCTTTGCAACAGAGTCTGTGCATCTCTGTACACCGTCGCTTGCTGCATGCTCCCGGGCTCCGAGTGCACGATGGACGAGCTGGAGGTGAGGATATTGTAATGAGTAGATGCTGTGGTCGCCATGACTCTCGGAGCCGGACTGATCGCTCTTATTAAAGGAGCCGCACATTTGACAGTTACTTTTTTGCCACAGGCGTCTCCCAGGCTCCTCGCCAAGTGGACGCAGCAGCGCGCACCTGAGCTCCGCCTTGCCGAGCAATTTATTGGCTACAAACAGTTGACAGACGTAGTTGCCCCTAACAACTGCCTGTTCATTGGTCACTGGAGATTCTTTACAAAGCCCATCTATTCTCTCCAACAGTACAGCGAGGTCTGCAGCGTCTCTAAACGTGATAAACATGATGGGTCGAGAAAGCGGCACAGGAGACTAGGAAAGGAGGTGATTCACAGGAATCGTTGAAAATAAAGAGTGGTAACATTTTTGCATTAGAGAGTTTTGTTGTTGTAGCAAACAAATCCACAAACTATTGATTTTATGTGTAAATAAGTAGCCTAAAGTTTATGCGATCTCTTATGTTAGCATATATTTTTTGTTTTATGGGCGTCACCGTTAAAATTAAATTTGTGCAGTCTGTATTACTATATTACAATATTGTGACATTATTTCCGAAATATTGACATGTTTTATATCATATTTATCACTACAAAGATGTGTAAAGCAAGGAAAATGCTAACTTACATTGTGCCACTTTGTGGTTGTAGAAGATGTGTGCCAGTTCTAAACGTGACAGGGAGCACTACTACTTCTGGAAGATATAAAAACTGTTTCGTCGTGAAAGAACTACGATTTTAAAAGAGAAAGAGGTAGCCCAAAAAGTTGACTTTATTCATTCTGAAAGTTTTCGGATCATAAGGAGGATATTTAACGGTCTAGACTCAAGATCTTTTTAAAAATTGGATGAAGTTTTTGCTGGTAATATTTACCAAGGGTGAAAGTATTTGGGAATTTAATTTCAAGTAAGTATTCTCGTATGCTTTGGAATGAGTGCAGGCTAGGCTACTGGTTCTACCGAGTACTAGTTCTGTCCATAGCCTTCATACAAATGATAAAGGTCATACAGATTCCAGTCTAAATGTTTACTTGTTGTATTGTATCAGCCATCAAAAACGAAACAACTCCTGTTTATTTAAACCCAGAAGGGTTAAATGTTTTATTCCTTAAAACTGTTGGCATGGAAAGGCAATACCGTTTGTTTAATGAAATAATTAAAGTTTCTCTTCGGAGAACTTTGCTACACAAATAATACATTTCATTACGAGAAAATAAAGGCTAACGAAGCTACATCATCAAAGAAAATATATGGCGGGTAATCTACTACTGTGTACCATAATAGGCCTACGGAACGTGAATTCCCATAAAACAATTATATCTGTACATTTCTACATGTTGACTAACAGACTACCTCTGGCACCATTTGACTTCTGCTCAGAAGCCCTGTGAATGATGATGTCATAGCTGTAAGATCTGCAGATTTTGCTCATGTTTCTTGTTCAAACATGTTCAAGTCCATATTCAATACGAGTCTGCTCAACAAAAACGTTATTGTGCTAGACTAGAAAAAATTTATCTGAAAATTATATGCGAAATAATATATTTTTTCCTAATCTACTTTTCTTTTTGACAACCGAAGGGACTGGATATTACAGGCCCATTTTTGGAGAAACAAATGCTATTAGAAATGTCGCATTATTTTTTGTTTTAAATTATCGTTTACAAAAATGTACTTCACAAACCGGCTTTACTCTCTTTATGTGGAATATTACTAGTTATTTTGTTTGATCAGGAATCTGACAAAGTCCAGGCTATAGCATATCCCGCTGACGTCATCCTCGATTTACGACGCGAGCTCATTGCGATGTCTGAAAGACAACACATTCCATTAACGGGAAATATATGAAATAAGATCACAATGAATTCAGATGCGTTAAGAAGGTCTTGTAAACACAGGTCACAATGCCACCTTGGTGGCCCGCCAAGTGCTTCGCTTGACAAGCCAACATTTTTATAGAGGCAATAATTTATTGTAAAGTAGGCTTCAATTTTGACACAGATTGATTGGACAATCAGGATATATAACCCGTGTTGTAATATTTTTTTCCGAATGAATTGTGCTCAGATTGAAGGTATACTGTGTTCAATCACTTAACTTAAAGCATTGTTTTAGATCTGCCCTGTTTGATGTTTCAGTGACAACGCCTGAGACCTACAGTACAGTACGTATAAATCAACTAGCCTAAAAGTTTTATCTCTCCATTTTATCTATTAAATACAGCGCATGACACTGTGCTTGGGGGTACATTATAGTTAGAAATATAGGCAGAGATGAGTCAATATTTTGGCCAGGTTTTAGTAAAAATGAATATCCTACATTTCAAGGGAAAATGTTCCAAATTAGGCTACATCTAATAAAAAACACCTCAATTTCAATAACAAATCAACAGGAAATAACTGTAACATTACATAACTTATTAGACTATATAAAAATAGTTTTATGAATTGGTATTTATTATGTGTTAAAAGAGTAGGCTAATGCTGAAGATGCACCCTTACTGGGAAATATGTTACCCCCTCACTCGTCAATGCGTGGCCGGGTGTGCGGTGTCAGGGACGCCGCAGCTGCCGCTTTCTGTGCGGCTCTGAAGGATGCGACATTGTCCACAGAAAGGGCATTTTTCCCGGCCCACTGCCGGTTGCTATAGAGAGGAGAAACTGAAATAACAGAGCTCACGTCACAGCTGCTTTCGCCTCTTCTTATATATCTAAAGACCCATTTGAACGGCTCGCTGACAGGACAAAGCCGCTGAGAGAGTGAGAGAGAGAGGGAGAGAGAGGGAGTGAGTGAGAGAGAAACAGAGAGAGAGAGAGAGAGAGAGAGAGAGGGAGAGAGAGATACTATGGGGTAATGAATGGGCCAGTTTAAATAGTTCCTTACGCGACAATCAGTGTCCACACTAGTCCTTGTATGGTGTTATCAGTGGCCAACTGGAATGGACGAATGCGTGTAGCCCATAGGCTATGGTTCTTTTTTTGTGGCAGATACAGAAAAATATGTCAGAATGAATGTCAGTGATTGCATATAGACTGGCCTATAGCTGTAAACCATCATATTCCCAAATCAATAATAGACAAATTGACAAAAAGTTTAAACGCACGTTTTTAAAACAACAACTCCGTTCACTGATCATCAAAAATCAAAACTAAGAAGTGCGAAGAAAACCAAAAACATTTGTTTAACGTTAGTGTTCGCGTTTGGCTACTGTTGGCGTTTCAAGTTCGTCTTATATAGTCTAGGTCACAAGGGGAAATAGGCGAAACGAAGGAAGGTGATACGAGGTATTTTCTAAAGTGTTTTAGCAACTGAGAATGCAAGAAGAAAACGAAAAGGGATCCCACCACGAATAGCACAACACAGAAACTGCAAAATAAATATGCGATATCTCCCTAATTGTTTCCCCTCCCATCTCCACCTCAGAGCACTCCCTAATTATTTTCCTCATTTCGGTTGTTTTTTAAATGTATAATTTTCGATTATATTGTTTATAGTTTTAGGCTTCTTGGACCGCCTGGATGTAACCTGTATGTAGGCTATGTAGAATGTGTACTTTGATCTGCATCGTTTACGGCACCAGTGCTGAAGAGATTGGTTGAATGTACTCGCTGGTCTGGGAATGTTGTACCCTAGTCTGGCGCTATTTCTAATTTTAATCAGTTAGATGCATTTCTGGTTCTCCTTGTTTGTACCTCGCTCTGGATAAGAACGTCTGATAAATTAATGTAATGCAATAATGTCAAATTGGGGTAAGCATTCGACTTCTCTTTTTCAAAAGGCCTACATCAAAGGCATCTTCTCTTAACATTTGAATCAGGAGAAACGGATCTAGGGTGAGAGCTTTTCTATGCCTACATCTAAAAGAGTAACAGTATGGATGCAGACGCACAAACGCATTTGTTGAACATCGAATATAATTTTTTTTTGCAGAAAGAGGCTAGTAAACGATAATCATACCAAATAAATCACTGGAATGGCATTAGGCTGTATAATATATTTCAGGTGTATCCACAAGTAAACAAATAAATAATGCAGGTCCATATCTAAGACTTGAGACTTCACAAGTAAAAAGAAAGTTTAAGGCAATTGCAAGGCAATTTTGCCACGTAATTTTGAACACCATCGTCGCGTAATACTAAAATCACCCAAATCAAAAGAACATTTGTGGTAATTAGGGCTGTAATTCGAAGAATTACCACATCGCCGCAGAGGCTTAAACAGACGTGTTAGGAGAAACACAAAGCCCATTACTTTAATAGTGTAATATGCAAACTATGGGTCGTTCAATTACACGGCTTAACAACGCATAAACGATGCGAGTCTTGTTATTTGGACTGCAAGGTCTGTGGTAATTCACTCAAAGGGCCAGAGCGCTTTCACATACAGTAAATTCTATTTCTATGGCCCAGGAGTTGCTGCCAAACCACATTTAAAAGAATAAAAATTAATGACGGAGAACCTGAGCGTTAAATTAACAGTAATTATATGACCCGTATGCTGTAAAGATTCAATTTCTTACAGTCTAATTAGGTAACTGTCTCCCCATACATCAACCCACTTCTCCTCTGTGAATTTTCAGACCAGAACACGGTCATGTTCAAATATGGAAAAATAGAATAATTGCACTTTATGAAGACAAGGTTTAAATAATGACTGATCACATTTTAACATACTTTGAGATATAAGCCATTTAAACTGAACCCACTTCCTTTCCAACTATCCTTTCCTTGACCCCAGTTTGCCTATTATTAATTATAAAAAGACTATTTTTAAATGTATGTGTTGGTGCATATATTAATTTAAGAAATTTTATGCAAAGCATTCTGGAGTTTATGGAGTATTTTTTCAGTGGAGCAGACATCTGTCGGGTTGAAGTGGTTTACCCAGGTATGAGGGTCATATGATGATTTGACGTATTGCTTTACAATGTCAGCACATGCTCACAGTTTAACCTACAATAACCTCCCCTGAGATAGCATCAGCCAAGTATTAGAAGTACACCTTCATTAAAGTCACACTTATACATTGTATTTTCTGCACTTTACAATGCCAGCTCTGGGTGTAATTGTGTTACGTATAGTGAGTGTGCGTGTGTGTGTATCAATACAATTCAATGCCATGAAATAAATAATATCAAATACTGCCAAAATGCAAAGTATAAACAGTAGTGTAGAAAGACAAGTATGCAGGAAAGTACAAGAACATAATACATAGTGATGAGAAGAGGCCTTTCTTACTTGCCACTTATCAGCATGCACTAGTTTCTCTCCCTGCCTCTATTACCTGCCTGTGTAAAACTGAAGGACGGAGAGCCCTGCAGCTGTGGGCTGAATCATCATGGCCGCATCTTTCAAACGACGTTACCATTCGCCATTCCCACCATGCTACCAGCTGGATCCAGCCACTAAAATAACGCCCCCACTCCTCATGTTTCATAAACCGTCTGGGTCCGGAAAATTGGCATATACATCTCAGTTCTCTCGTGAAAGCATTTAATGCAGATTACCACACAAAATCGACACATAAACATCTGCAATGCTACTTAATGGTATCAACAGATTAACAACATAATCCAATGAACTATGTCTCCGATTCTGTGCTTGGCAGGCTAGGGTGCCACACACAGGCATGCATGCAGGCACATAGCACGCACGCACGTACTAATGCAGGCACGCACTTATACATGCAAACCAGCACAGACCAAAGTGCGCGCGCATACACACACAAGAACACTGACACAGACACACACATACACATACACGCACACAAGAACACTGGCACATAAACATAAACACACGCACACACACACACACACATGTGCTCACACGCACGCACACACACACACACACACACACACATGTGCTCACGCGCACACACACAAGAACACTGACATACACGCATGAACGCACACACACACACAAGAACACTGACACACACACATACGCATACACACACACACACACACACACACACACACAAGAACACTGGCACATAAACACACGCACACACACACAGACACACACAAGAACATTGACACATAAACGCACACACATGTGCACACGCGCGCACACACAAGAACACTGACATACACGCATGAACGCACACACACACAAGAACACTGACACACACACATACGCATACACACACACACACACACACAAGAACACTGGCACATAAACACACGCACACACACACAGACACACACAAGAACATTGACACATAAACGCACACACATGTGCACACGCGCGCACACACAAGAACACTGACATACACGCATGAATGCACACACACACCCATAAACATACACACGCATGAACAAACACACATGCACACATACACACACACCCATGCACACACACACACACACACACACATGCATGAAAGCACACAAACACCCATGCACACACACACACACACACACACACAAACACACGTATGAACGCACACACACACCCATGCACACACGCATGCACACACAGACACAATGATATCACTGGAAAATATTCCTGGCCAGGATCCTAACCCCCCCCCCCCCCAATTACATTTCTTCGATACTCAATTGTAACTTGTAGATGCTCTGTGTTTCCAGCTTCTATCAAAGGAAAAGGAACGACTGGATGATGTCACTGCTGAGGCCTGAATGAGGGGCCTCAGGGCTTTGTGAGAGAGCCAACCCATGGCCCTCTGCTCACACAACCCTATCAGAATCACACCAGACACTAACACACCACTCTGTCAGTGACATCATCTGCCACTCACATGCACCCACATCAGAGTCACATCATCCACTACTCCCACACGACCCCATCAGTCCCAATACCTGTAATCTTACACACAACCCATTCACAGCTACTGGACTGTAATACCAAATGTTCAGGATTTGAGAACATGATTAAACACTTATCTGTAAGACTTTATAACACTGTCAAGGCGTTTAATAATCTAAATGTGCAAATCTTTGGGATCAGGCACAGTCTGAAACTGTTAGTGTTAACCATAATTTTGTGAGCAGGAATTGTTTATATATAAAACGTCTCTATACACTGGAGCACACGTGTTAAGGCCAGTTATAGTCCAGTGATGTAGTGTTGCTCGACTGAAATCGCAGAACGTTCATGAATGTTTTATTGTCGCTCAACGTAGAAGTCGTTGTCCTTAGCAAAAATGATAAAGTATAAAGTATAAATCATACCACACCATTGCATGTCGTTGGTTGCAGGGACACTCAGACACTGAACTATAAACTGGCCTTTAGGTTAACTGTGTACTACACACCTGCTACCAACTCCATTACCCACATCATCTGGTTTTCACATAAAGCCCCTTCAGAGTAACATCACCCTGTGTAACTTCTCCATAAGCAGAACTTACTTACCTCCTACCTCCACCTCACATAAAACTCACTCACAGCTCCATCAGAATAACATCACCCATTTCTACTCAGCTGCTCCTCATACACTGCCTCGTGCTGCTCAAAGACAACGCTGTCAGAGTCCCATCACCTGCTCCTCACAGAGTCCCATCACATCGCTTGCCTCTCAGCAGAGATTTGGAGCAGATGGCTGGAGTCTGACTGTGTTACATGGCTGTGTTGCGTGACATTATTCTAATTGAAATATCAATATCCAAGCATCCATATGGCATCGACACTCCACAAGAGCTTTCAGAGAAACCATGGTAGTTATTATAAGCTTACTGTTCTGGTTCAGAAACATAAATGTATAAAAATAAATGATAAAAACGCAACATTTTTTTGCTGGCTGTTATTCCTCTGGCCAAATTTCTGGTGGCAAGTAATCTGGTCAAGAAATTTGGACAGTGGCATTTAGTTGTGGCATGTGGCAGTCACAGCTGTAAACAGCAGTCACATTGCTTGATGCGTAACGCTATTATGACAAAAGAATGTTTTCTGACAAGAAAGGATGTGTTAGGATGTGTTGCAAAATGAAACCTGACTTAGCATTTCCATGCTGCTCCGAATACCTGAAATGTGTGCAAAGTTAACAATGATGTAGATCTTTTGAAGAACCCAAAGAGGTTCAGATCCAGTGATGATTTTAAGTGCTGATTGTTCAGTCTTTAAGTGATTTGTGTGGATACTTGAAACTGATGTTTGTTAATGTCTAAGGTTGTTGTTTGAGCAAAATCAGAGATAAAAAGCCTGTAGTGGGACCCTGGAAGGCTTCAAAAATAGGCTTCAAAATTGTGGTCTGGGCTGGCATGTGATTGCAGTGCTGTACAAAATGTTCAGTGTGAAATCAACTCTTACAGAGTGCGTAACAGTCCCTGCTGGAGTCATGTGTGCTCTGATAGAGTTCAATAGAGTTGAGCGATTAGAGCCCTGGGCTTTGGAAGCAGAGTGAACATGGATCAGGTCGTACCATGTGTCTAGTCATTTTAAAAACAGGCAGGTTAAAGAATTTAAAGATCATTTCCTGATATATTCCATAAGTCAGTGAAAAAATGGATCAAATTTTAAGAATGTGAACAAATTTTAAGAATGTAAACAAATTGTAAGAATGCTGCACCGACTAAAGTAAGTGCACAAAGTCTCCCCATATATCCATACATCACAAGTATTTTTCTGTTAGTAGGATATTGGTTATCTGTTTTCTTATGTTTATAATCAAAATGTTGGAGGTATGAATTGCCTTGCACAAGAGGACAGAGGTATGGACCATATAGGAGGAAGGTAACGAATTCGGACAATTTCAGTCAATGATGAAGACTGCACTCTGAAAAAGCCCAGTCTGGTTAAAGCATATGGTTGTCCACAACCCTGATTGCGAGTAGCTATAGCCATGTTGGTTGTTCATTGCCCACTTGCATTACTTATATAGTACACATAAGTACCAGACTGGAGGGGAAATATGAACAGAAACTGATCACCTGATACTCAACTTCACCAATGGGTCGTCTTGCTAACTGCCTTCCTGTACCGCTATATCCCTGGATTACATTTACAAGTAATCTTTGTGTCAGCTGAGTGACAAGCCCTCTAAATGTTCTTTAGCAGAGAACACCAATTGGCTCACAAACAAGGTCATACAGATCCTTCTGCGGCAATGAAAGAAATGTCAGAAACACTCCTCATCACCAACTCTGCCTGTGTATTATGGTGTCTAGATAACACTGGCGCTTGCGTTCAAGGGTACAGCTTTTCTATGGTCACCATCAGATTAAACACAGCTACAGCAAAACGGCACTGAACCCAAAATTCTGAACCACTGTGGCTACACTCTCTGGACAAGCTTTTTATTCTTCTCTGGCCCCCAAGTGGTAGAATAGGAAAGCTACAGCTGTCAGAAATACCACATTGTCAAACACACCTTTTCAAATCGCATCTTTGTTCCTAGAGCCAAACATAATCTATGCTACGCATAGATTCTCACACGTCTCACTGAAAGCCAGGCCTGATTTAATGTCATAGATCAGATACATTTAATTTTGCTCTTTGGCAGAAGTGGAATGGGTTTTGGGTTTGTAGGGGAAAAGATTGTAGTATGAAGGAGGAACACTAAGATGAAGAACAGAAACACGATATGGAACAGAAATACAGACACATGGAGCAGAAACACAGAAACATGGAACAGAAACACAGACACAGGGAAGAGAAACACAGAAACGGGGAAGAGAAACACAGACACATGGAACAGCAGCACAGACACAGGGAACAGAAACATGGAAAGGAAATACAGATTCTGGGAGCAGAAACACAGAGGGAACAGAAACATAGACACACGGAGCAGAAACACAAACACATGGAACAGAAACACAGAAACATGGAACAGAAACACAAAAGCATGGGGCAAAAATACAGATGCATGGAGCAAAAACATAAACATATGGAGCAGAAACACAAACTCATGGACCAGAAACACAGACACAGGGAGCAGAAACACATGGTTAGGAAAACTAAGAGAAAAAAAACACATGAAGAAAAATAGCAGGGAGAAGATGAGGATCTGGACATTAGTTCCCAGTATAACTGAGAAGAGAAGGGTAGTGGCACACAAACTTGTCTTGTTTTTGTTTTGATGGTAAATAGTTTTCAATCAAGAAACACTTTTATAAATTACAAGAACCCCTGTGATCCTCATTAGAAGTCTCTGATTGAGTTTAAGAGGCTTGATTAAACTGTGTAACAACTGCAGAAATGAGAGCTCGCTGAGCAGTTAGACTTTGTTACGCTGCTCTGAAATGAAATGACACTGACCATGCTGCCGCCATCCGGATTATGAAGTTTTACAACAACAAGTGTATGGTAAAAAGTGAAGTTATTATTTGTCCATTTGGCAGATCAACTAAAAACTATTGCTACAAAGGACAT
>NC_083760.1:58256362-58272401 GCF_963514075.1 Conger conger | reverse complement strand
GACAAGCCAGATGTGCTGAACTGCACTGCATGCGTAACCAGACGGAGCCATTTCATACCGGAAGCTTCCGTGCCTGCGCAGGAACGTCTTTCTAATAACTGTTGACAAGACTCCATTGTTATTAGAAAATTTCTTAATAAATGTGCCATCATTTTTACGGTTCCGGGCACTTTATGAGACAACGTACATTAAACTCTCTCCCTGTAAACAGGAGACGTAATCATCAAAGAGCTTGTAAGAGGCAAACGGCCTTGTTAATTTACTGCTCGACAAAAGTACAGTAGCATAACAACGGCTCCTCCAAACCAGCTTTGAAATGAAGACGGATGGTAGCATTACATGTCTTGATTCTACCCCACTTTTGACTGACCCTGGGATTCTGTGGCAATAGTAGTCAAAGTCAATAGTAGTCGATGAAGTTTGCAGATAATTGGTCCTGTAGAAAGGGACAAAACCACAGCAAGCTGCAAACCCCTGTTGTTGCTGCTTGGCTCCAATCGATAACGCCTCTTCGTCTGAGCACAGGGAAGGCCAGAGGAGTTTAAGGAATTTGTTTGTTTTTTTTTTCCTCCGTTTTTTGGTTCTGGTTTTTGATCGATTTGCCCAGCATTGATTTTTCGGAATGAAGGAAAAGACTTGGAGGGGAGAATAATCCCTTGATGAATCTGTAATTCAAGGCCGGAAAAATTTGATTCAAGTGTCCATTTTACTGAATGCACTGGATGCTAAGATTTTAGCATTCTCAAGCCGAGGTGCTAGCGAACACAAAACTTTCTCACGATGCTTCTGCCATTTAGTGGCAATGTTATATAACATTGACAAAACATTCTGATTACGCCGTGAGAACATTTTGTGTTAGCTGGGGTATGGCTTCACCCTCTCCCATATCTCATGAGCCCCTGTGCAATGTACAAGATAAAGAAGTGTTTGTATCTCTTAAAGGATCAAAATCAGTTTCATGAACTGAGACCTATAATGAAATAATTTTTCTGAAACTCAACAGTACATGTCACCATTTATTTATTTACTATATTTCTATGGGCACATATTCCCCCATTGCCATAACAGTTAATGCCGAGTCATGTGCCGTATCTTGGCATGGCGAATTTGCGTGTGACCCGCAAGTACCATTACTGTACATATAAAGACACTTCAAGAAGCGGTATTAAATTAGCTTTATTAGCATACATTTATTAGATTGTTTTCTTTTGGGGTTTTTTAAACTCATTTCCAGGAGTGGGATAATTGGAGATCTTTGGGGCATAACAAAGGCTGGTTGATGATCGTGTTTTTCGTCTGGGCCACATAAGGGCTCTGTGTGGCAGTGAGGCAACAAGGCACTAATATTATTTACCCTAATTGTGCAAGATCGATGATATTGATTCAGGGTCAAAGAAATGTTACTTTTTAAGTGGGAGATTATAATTTAACATTACCGAACAGCACACACGCACAAAAAAACACAATATCAAGTAGCATGCTATTTTTACGTTAGGCTTCTAGCCAACCTGCTTTTATTTGCATCCTTGTTCTCTCTTGTCTTTTTCTAAATATTCCTCTCCCTCTGTTCTCTCCTTTTTTCCCCTCTCTCTCTCATCTTCACTTTCTTTCCAAGTTGAGCAGAGGTTTCCAAATGTGAGAGTGTGACTATTACGCAAGCAGGCTAGCCATCTGAACCTGCCAAGAAGACTGAAAGATTTAAGAATCTAAACATATTCAGACTTTGTGTGCTCTGCCTGAGGTGAAAAGTTGTTAAATCATTATTACTTGACTCCAGTAATAATACTGACATTTTAAAGTGCCATTTCTGTAAACAGTCTGCGGTTTTTCATAGCTGAAGCAGTTGCTTTGGGGGGGGCGTGAGTTTTTCCATTTTCAATGGTTTTTATGGTTCCATGTATGAGGAAGGTTCACACGGCATGTGCACACACACATGCACATACAAAGGCGCACACACACAAACGCATACGCATGCACGGCACGCACAAATGCATGCACGGACACACACACACATATTCTTTCACTTAATTCATTTTGTATCTTTGTATTTGGTATTAACCCCTCACTCACAAAATAGCACTGTGATCTGAGCAAGCGAAAATGTAATGTTCCATAACTACTGTACCTTTAAATCTGAGAACTAATTTAGAAGTTTATTTCAGCATTGCGCCGTTCTTCATGAAGTTAGAGAATTAAAAGTCTGACATCAGATGAACTTAGCGCACCAAAACAAATAAAGTAAGTCCACTTCAACTCAACTCAATTTTATTTGTATCACGCTTTTTACACAACACTTTCACAATAACGCTTTACAGAGCAATAGAAGCACAAAATAAGGGTCAAACAGCAGTCCCGGACTCATAAATAGCAAGCACGGGAGTTAAAAAAAACTCCCCGGCTGGGAGAAAAACCCTGGAGCGGCGGTGAGAAGAGACACCCCAATGGGAAGAAACCTCCGGAGGGGCGCGGCCTGTCCTCCGCCGGCCGGCAAGGTGTAGCTGTAGAACGGATAAAACAGAAATGTGATAATAATAATACTAATATTAATAGCTTTATTTGTATAGCACCTTTAATGCACACTGCAGCTCAAAGTGCTGAACAGGAAGAATAAATACCAAAGGCAAAAACCAGGGAAAAGGGATAAGAAATAAGTAAAACAGGGTATAACAGGGATAAGAAATAAGTAAAAAAAGGGTATAACAGGGATAAGAAATAGGTGAATACATTCCTTGTTGAAGGAGGGCCGATGTAACCCACAATGCTTCTGGTTCTGGTGCGTGGGCTGCCATGCCGTGGTGTACCTGTCGAGTCATTTCTTCCTGTGGATGGGTGTGGGGGTTTTGCCTGTTACCGGTCTCACCATGACTACAGCACTGAGACAGGGGCTGAAGGCAAGGCCCGGGCCTCAAGCCACACCCTCCCCAGTGCCCCTCCCCCGAGAGGAAAAGGGGCAGGTCCCCCTTGTGAAAGCACCGCCCCTTTGGGATGAGTGCACTAATTACAGTTATTTCGCAGACTTTCATCCGAAGCGACTCCGTCCTGATTTCTGCTCGTTGCACGACCCTTGCGACGCGCGTCGTACGACGGAAACGAAAGCGTCGCGTGACGTTTTGCATTTTTACTCCGGCTAAGGTCTGCACTGACGGTTCTGTTGTCTCTATGGTAACGAGATGCCAAACAACCGATGTTTACATTTTTGAAAACACGGCAGAGCCTGGCGTAGCCTATCCGTGACAATAAATGTCACTGTTCCTTCTGGCTGTCCGGTCAACGCTGCACTACAAAGCATGACCGTGTCTGCGGCATAACACAGTTCTACAGGTACGCAACACTGAGAAAGCGTGTCGCACTTCACTTTTTTCAGCTGAAAACGCGCCATTTTCGTCATACCACACTGTGCAACGAGTATAAATCAGGCGTGGCAGTTGGTTTGACTAAGCAGGGGACAGTCCCCCCTTAAGCAATGTGGGGTGAAGGGCCTTGCTCAGGGGGTCCCATGGCTGTACTGAACGTAATGTGGCTATACTGGGACTTGGCCCACCGGCCCTCCTGGTCCCAGTCAAGCAGCTTGGCCGCTAGTCTACAGGCTGCCACTCCTATTGCTGTACAGAAGCAGTGCTGCTGTGGGTGGGGACCTGGGGCCTGGTGCACAGGCCTGCACTGCGACCCCCCGCTGTGTTTTTATTACGGACCGTACGGGCAGGAGCGATACACACCGCTATACGCAGGGAGGACCGAGGACGGAGACTCCCACACTCTTCCTCACCTCTACCCTCCCTCACCCCTCACCCCTCCCCTCCATCCTCCCTCTCCCCTACACCCTCCCTCACCCCTCACCCCTCCCCTCCATCCTCCCTCTCCCCTCCCTTACACCCTCCCCTCCACCCTCCCTCACCCCTCCCCTCCACCCTCCCCTCTCCCTCACCCCTCCCCTACACCCTCCCCTCCACCCTCCCTCACCCCTCCTCTCCACCCTCCCTCACCCCTCCCCTCCACCCTCCCTCACCCCTCCCCTCCATCCTCCCTCTCCCCTCCCCTACACCCTCCCTCACCCCTCCCCTCCCCTCCACCCTCCCTCACCCCTCCCCTCCCCTCCCCTCTCCCTCACCCCTCCCCTACACCCACCCTCCCTCACCCCTCCCCTCCACCCTCCCCTCTCCCTCACCCCTCCCCTCCACACTCCCTCACCCCTCCCCTCCCCTCCCCTCCACCCTCCCTCACCCCTCCCCTCACCCTTCCACCCTCCCTCACCCCTCCCCTCCACACTCCCTCACCCCTCCCCTCCACCCTCCCTCACCCCTCCCCTCTCCCTCCCTCTTAAGCAACCTCCCGTGCTTTTTATCTGTTGTTTTTTAGCGGCGCTTAAAGGCCGGCGTCCCCGGCCGTCCTGTTTGTGCTCTGTCTCCGCTCGCCACCAGGAGCGCGAGCCCGGGCGCTTTAACGATCCTCGGTGCGGCGCCG
Organism: Conger conger; assembly: GCF_963514075.1. Taxonomy (NCBI): domain Eukaryota; kingdom Metazoa; phylum Chordata; class Actinopteri; order Anguilliformes; family Congridae; genus Conger; species Conger conger. The sequence goes on along the minus strand of NC_083760.1, from coordinate 58,267,940 downwards.
GATGATTTGTCAGGGCTATTACGTTTCCGAGAGGGAGAGTGAGAGGCGCGGTGCGTGGGCTTTGTGAAAACACCGCTCCCGCCTCACCGCGAGCAGAGTTAGGAGCGCCTCGTTCTATTTTTACGCCTTTCCCGCGGACGCCTTTAGTGGGCGTTTCACTTGAAAGCTTATCGTGTAATTGTAAAGTGAAACAAAGTAACATAATGGGGCGTGGGCTCTGGGATCTAACAATGCGGGCGACTTTAAAAAAAAACCTCCAACGCCTTCCAGTTTCATCTGTCACTCTGCTGAAACTACACTACTCTGTCGGGCGAAGCTGTGTGCGCGTGTGAGTGCGCGTGGTGCGTGAGTGTGTGTGTGCGTGTGTGTGAGTGTGTGTGCGTTTGTGTGAGTGTGTGTGTGAGTATGTGTGTGCGTGTGTGTGAGTGCGCGTGGTGTGTGTACGTGTGGTGCGTGAGTGTGTGTGTGCGTGTGTGTGTGAGTGCGCGTGGTGTGTGTGTGCGTGGGCGTGGTGTGTGTGCGTGTGGTGCGTGAGTGTGTGTGTGCGTGTGTGTGTGTGTGTGCGTGTGTGTGAGTGCGCGTGGTGTGTGTGTGCGTGGTGTGTGTGTGAGTGGGCGTGGTGTGTGTGCGTGTGGTGCGTGAGTGTGTGTGTGCGTGTGTGTGAGTGCGCGTGGTGTGTGTGTGAGTGGTGTGTGAGTGTGTGTGCGCGCACGTGTGATTGTGCTTGGTGCGGCTGAGTGTGTTTGTGTGAGTGTGTATGTGCATGAGTGCGTGGTGTGTGTGCCCGTGGTGTGTGAGTGTGTGTGTGTGCGCGCGCGTGTGATTGTGCTTGGTGCGGCTGAGTGTGTTTGTGTGAGTGTGTTTGTGTGTGTGTGTATGTGCATGAGTGCGTGGTGTGTGTGCGTGTGAGTGTGTTTGTGTGTGTGTGTATGTGCATTTGTGTGTGTGTGTGTACGCATGAGTGTGTGTAAGTGTGTGCGTATGCATGGGTGTAAGTTCATGGTGTGTGCGTGCATGTGTGTGTGTGTGTGTGTGTGTGTAAGAGTGTGAGTGTGTGCGCGCATGAGTGTGTGGTGTGTGTGAGTGTGTGCGTATGCGTGTGTGTGCATTTGCATGTGGTGTGCGGGCATGCGTGTATTTTAAACGAATGTTTCACATTCTCATTAGATGAAAAAAATAGTTTGAAAAGCAACATGAATCGCAGGTGATGTGCCATTTGGAAAAGATTTCTGTTAACACAAACTGGGCTGGTGAAATCAACAGCCACTTTCTAATAAGATGCTGCTCCAGGTGACAGATCTGTGAGTCACTATACCTTTTTTAAAGAGTGTTGTTGCTTATTTAAAGGGAAATAATGTACCAGGATCTGCACGACTCAACAGGAATCCGTCGAGCTTGCATTCCTTAGTTTAAAGGAAAGATTTTAAAAACCTGGAAACGCTCTACATTCCTGAAATCGTCATCTGTCATTTAAAAGAAAATGCTTTCTCTATTTGATTGAATTCTCTAAATTAATTATTATTATTTAATATTCATTATAATTTATCATAATGTTCTTCCATATTATCTATATGGAAAGGTAATAAATATCAATGAATGGCAAAATGCATTTTCAGATAAAAATATATGCCATATATTATATAAAATGGCTTTATTTGCCAGTCAGACTTTTACAATTAGTGAAATTTGTATACATTACCATATTACAAATTTGTTTTTAAATTGCCTGCGATAATAGATTACTTTTTCATAAATGTAGTACATTTTGAGATATATTTAAAATATTTTTTTCTTAAAATTTCAGATTTTTTCACTCTAACACGTATTGCTTTTTCACGAGAGATATTTACATAGAGATTAAAATTTACTCAATTGAAAATACCCCCCGTTTCCCATTTTCCTCCTGGAGTGGATGCCTGCATTACATGCTACAGTAGAGATCTCTGATCCATTGTGCTGCGCACACAATAATGTTCCTTTCAGCTCCGATGGAAGGCCGATTCAAAAGAGACTGGCAGCGCCAGCTACTTCAAACAGCCAGTCAAAGCTGAAGCCTCAACTCTAGTGTCTCACTTCATTAAAAAACATTAAAGTCTAACAATAACTGATGTCGGGGCTTTCAGATTCTCTCTCCTCCTCTCTCGCTCCGTCTCTCCCTCTCTCTTTGAAGGCGGCGTGCGTTCGCAGCCCAGGTGTGTGAGAAACTCCTGGATGTTGTCGGCCCCGTCTTTAATTGCCGCTTCTGTTTTTGACTCCGGAGAAAGGAGGAAAGGCGGTTGAGTTTAAACGCTCGCCGTGGCAACCGGCTCCCCCGTCAGCCTGACTGGACAGCGTGCTGCTGTCGGCTTGGCCAGGCCTCAACACTGACCACATCCACACACTAATAAAACTGACACGCGCTTAGACTCACAGACATACGTATGCATACTGTAAGCACACTCACACTCCTTGACACTTATGTGTAGAACTCTGAACACTGACACAGCAATACACACACACACACACACACACACACACACACATAGACTTAGAGACATACTTTACGTATGCTTACTATAAGCACACTGACGCAGCTTGACACTTATGTGTAGAACTCTGAACACTGACACAGCAATACACACACACACACACACACACACACACACACACATAGACTTAGAGACATACTTTACGTATGCTTACTATAAGCACACTGACGCAGCTTGACACTTATGTGTAGAACTCCGATATACTGACACTGCAAGTGTGTATGTGCAAACGCTCATGCATGCACCATACGGACACACAAATACTGACACAGCACATAGAGAGTGATGCACACCTACGTACTCTAGAACTCATGTTACACACACATGCCCGAGCAAATACAGACACACACACACACGCACACGCACACAAAACCCATGCTGGAACACACAGAATCGCACACACACACACACACACACACACAAACCCACGCGGACACACTCACAGAATCGCACACACACACACAAAAACCCACACTGACACACACAGAATCACACACACACACACACACACACACCCTGACGCACCTGCAGACTGAGGTCCTGGGTATCGCAGTTTGAGGGGTGTTAATTGGAGGGATCCCAGGAGTGAACAGCTCAACAGATCCAGCCTTCAGCCGCCCCAACACCCCCCCCCACACACACACACACTTCTTTCCACATCAAAATTTAACAGTTGGAAACTCTTATTGTTTTTGCACCTTAGATGCGAACATTTCCTACACAGTTTTTTTCCCAATAGCAAAATGAGTAAAGTAGCAACTGGCTTTCCATTGGAGACACTGTTCGGCCCCTAAGGGGTAGCCTTCAGAGGTATATTTTCTATTTGCCCCCCCACCCCCCCAATGTATCTGTTTTTTTATTTTTCATCAGCATGCTTCACACGTAGAATGGGGTTTAGATATTACATTTCAGATCAGCCGTTTCAAAGGGGATGAGCCTGGGGGAATCGGTTGTGCGGCGAGCTAACGTTTAACTTAAAAACGCAGGACATCCCAGGCCAGATATCGTACTGTGTTTCCACCTTCAGCTCCTCAGCTTCCCAGCTCCCTGCGTAATGACTCGCTTCGACAAGCACAAAAACTTCCGGAAATGCACCATTGCCCACAGAGTGCTTACACGAAGCACGTCTTTAAGCTTTTAGCGTGCATTTTGTTTGTGTATTTCCTCGATTTCTTTTTTGGGGATTTTTATGTTTCCATATCTTTAGGTGTCCGGTGTCGGTTCATAGTAAGGATCGAGAGACTGAATGTCAGGTTGTTTTTGATCTGCGTGTAGGTGTCCAGGTCTTCCGTATGACAGTGAATGTTTTCTGGTTCACTGTGTACAGATACTTGACCTCTGTTTGTTTGCTGGTAGCCGTCATTGAGACAACATTGTAAACCTGTTCCAAAGGTGTAAGGGGAGATGGATATTAAATATTGAATATTATGTGTGAAAAAGGACGGTGTTGTGTTTTTGTTGGGGAAACATTTGTATATAATGAATATTTAGATATACTGTAGTTAATACTATATATATATATATATATATATATATATATATATATATATATATGAATGTACGTATTTACTGTATAGTTTACTTCATACAGGAGTACAGTGTTTTGTTTCCAGAGGATCTTCATCTGGACAACAGGTAAAACCTCCCAGCTGGGATTTATTAACTGCAGGCAGATGGTGAGGCTACACACCTGGTTGGAACACTCATGTTACACTGTGTGGGGTGTGTGTGTGTTTGTATGTGTGTGTGCACGCCTGTGTGTCTGGTGTGTGTGTGTGCGTGTGTCTGTCTCTCTGTCTGTGTGTGTGTACGCGTGTGTGTGTGTGCGTGTGTGTGTGTCTGTCTCTCTGTCTGTGTGTGTGTCTGGCGTGTGTGTGTGTGTGTGTGTGTGTCTGTCTGTCTCTCTGTCTGTGTGTGTGTGTGTACGCGTGTGTGTCTGGTGTATGTGTGTGCATGTGTCTGTCTCTCTGTGTGTGTGTACGCGTGTGTGTCTGGTGTATGTGTGTGCACGTGTCTGTCTCTCTGTCTGTGTGTGTGTCTGGTGTGTGTGTGTGTGTGTGTGTGTGTGTGTGTCTGTCTCTCTGTCTGTGTGTGTGTACGCATGTGTGCCTGGCGTGTGTGTGTGTTGTCTCTGTGTGTGTGTCTGGTGTGTGTGTCTGTCTCTCTGTCTGTGTGTGTGTACGTGTGTGTGTCTGGTGTATGTGTGTGTGTGTTGTCTCGCTGTCTGTTTGTGTGTCTTGCGTGTGTGTCTGGTGTGTGTGTGTGTGTGTTGTCTCTGTCTGTGTGTGTGTCTGGCGTGTGTGTGTGTGTGTTGTCTCTGTGTGTGTGTGTGTGTGTGTGTGTGTGTGTCTGGCGTGTGTGTGTGTGTGTGTGTTGTCTCTCTGTCTGTGTGTGTCTGGCGTGTGTGTGTGGGTCAGGGGAGAAACGTTAGCGTGTCGTTAGCGTGACACGTGAAGAGCGGGCATCCCCACACGCGCTGGCACAGACGAGGGCCGGGGGGGGGCAGAACGACGGCTCCTGCATTATTCAAACCCCCAATCTCCCTCACAGCCACGTCAACACAGGGCTGCAGCCCTGATTCACTTCCACTCCCGTACCAGGACAGACCGGCGCGGTTGAGAGGGAGAGGAGGGGGGCGCGCATATTTCACCGTTTGCAGAGTACGCTAACGGCTAGCGGTCCGGCCGGGCGAGCTTCACCTGCCCAGTCCAAGGCCTCTGTCGATATGCTCCGTGCGGCAGTACTCCATCGACGGTCTGTCACGGTGACCGGTGTAACCATGACAAACCATGACAGACCGCCTCACGTAGTAAACGGCTTGTAACGGCAGCCATTTTACTTTTTCGCCGAGAGGCCTCTGTGCTTTTGACGTTTCCTGCGTGGCTAATTTTCGCTTTGTTTACAGTAGGCTTCCATTTCCAGGCTTATGTTGTCAAAGTTATTTCCGCTCTTTCGTCACAGTGTTTGGTAGCGCTCATATTGAGCCGTCCGTTTAGATTAGGGGAGGCACGCCAGCGGCCATCGCGCAGTTTCGATGCGAACGGCGTCTTTGTTTTGACGAAGCCGGGGAGCCCTGAACACGCTGCGCTGGCGATCCATACTATCGACTGACACCTTAGCCTAGCGTCTTCAGTCCTGGGCGTCTCACATCCGTCGCTGTTGCCGCGTGTGGCGTCTTCAGACGCTCTCTGCAGCTACAACGCTCCTAATTACCGGCGGCTAATCTTCCAGCTAACGTGTAATTATCATTTCTACTGGGTCGCCCCTCGCGATACCCAATACCATCAGTCTGCCGCTATAAGAGACGCTCATTTTTTTCTTAATTGAATCCCCTGACTGTTTGTCAACGTGGTAATTTGACCCAATGCGATGCTTTAGTGGTAAGTAATCGGAGCGCTGCTTCTCAGCTAAAGGATCCCAATTAAGTTGGTGCCCCTGTCCAGGGAGGGCTGCCCCTCCTTGTTTTCCCTTTTCCGTTTCGCTGTTTGTTTTATTCGTTTGGCAGACATTTTGATCCAGGGTGACTTAGCAGGATGTTTAGAGGTAGAGTAGGAACCACAAAATTTGTGACTTTCAAGGTTTCCAGGGAAGGAAGCCGACACAAATTGAACTTCTGAAACTTTCTATGAAGGGAAGCGTATGGTGTTTATTTGAAGCAGCAGGGGTCATGAAGAAATAACTGCATTTTCAGTCATTTTTATTCAATTATGTGTACTTCTTATTACTGTGTCCTGAGCATAAAATAAAATGAGAAATTAAAAATAAAAACAACAATTTCACCAACTGATTTCCCTGTAGTGGACATGCCTGAGGTGTGTATACCGTATATTCTGAAAACCAGTATCTTCAAACTGTAGCACAGTAAATATATTCTATCATATACATAAACGTATACACAGCATGTGAATGGGACCATAACTGATGCATTTTGTTATGCACACACATATTATGACATAAATAACTATACTTGTGAGGACCTCCATTTTTCATGTTTCGCCAGATATGCTGATATGCTATAAATGTTGTTGCAGCAGTTTGCGATATTTCATATTATAAATAGATATAGATAGATACAATTTTAGGATTACCATCTTTCACCACATATACCGAAGTGACATTTCAGACATGCGGGGCCAGATCTGAGCACACAGTGCAATACAGGGAGCCAGGGGAAACCTCCAGGCAGTAATCCCATACAAAGCTCTGTGAACATTTCAGCCGGTTTGGATTCAGTGACAGAAGTAGACTCGGTAGAGAGGGGGAACAACCTGCGAAAGGCGCCCAGGAGGAGTGCGGCGAGCCCAACGTCTGTAGCCCTCCCCCCCCCGCTCCCCGTAGCCCAATTAAACGGCCAAGAAAGCCACTGTGAAAGAGATTAAAACCTAAAAGGGCAAATTAGCACTAAAAAGGGTGTGGCAAATTCATACATCCACACCGTGCGTGAAATCTCTTTTGGCACCTGTAAAAAAAAAAAAAAAAGAAGCACTTGGTGGGGTGGGGGGTGGGGGGGGGGGGTCATTTGTACCTTGTGACGATGTTTCACAGCGATATAAAATAAGACCTCAGTAGATGGAATGGGAACTGGAAGAGGCCTCCTATCGAATGTGGGGCTGTTGCAGGTTCGCTTAAGGAGTTGGCTTAATTGTGAAGCGGAAGCTGGGGGCTTAACACGGCCGGCTTGCGTAACCCTGACCTGTGTATCAGAGGCAAGCTGCGGCAGGGTCAGGAATACAGAAGAAAAAGTAGAGAGAGGGTAAGATGAGACCCACACACATACACACACACACATACACACACACACACACATACACACACACACACACACACACACCACACACACACATACACACACACACACACATACACACACACATACACATACACACACACACACACACACACACATACACATACACATACACATACACACACACACACACCACACACACACACACATACACACACACATACACATACACACACACACACACACATACACATACACACACACACACACCACACACACACAAACACACACACACACACATACACACCCCGCCCCCTCGTTATATCCCAGCCTGTCCATCAGCACGAGAGGGGAGGGGGTGTCATGGCTGCACGCCTCTAATAGGAAAAAACAGACAAAAATGAAAAACAAATAATTTGAGTCTAACAGTTGAATGAATGTCCATGGAGTGTCGATGTTGATCTTCTCACTCTCCCTGAGAAAATATCCTTCCCTCCTCAGCCGCTCCCTGCCGGTTAATCTCCTGTGCGATGGGGGCGTTGGTAATGCTTCCCGCACGACTCTGCTCGACGCCTTTGATCGCTTTTGGTGTCCTGGACGAGGCGAGGCCTAAGGGCCTCCAGCAGTTGCCTTCAAGGTCTTTTACAAAAGTACAACCGCCCCCCACCCCCACACATCCACTAGCCCTTCTCCCAAATCCAACCCAACGCTAATGGTAGACCGTGTTCTATACAATTTGGGTAAAACACAGATGGAACTGACAGCACTGCAAAAACAAAAAATCTTGACAAGTCTAATTTTAGCCTTATATTTTGACTTGAAATCTTATTTCAAATCTTATTTGGCTAAATAAGACAAAAAGATTTGCCGGTGGGGATAAAACGATTTCACCTGTCAAACAAAAAGTAACTTAAAACTGGGTAATATTTTCTATTGAAAAATAAGAAAGGAATTGAAAATGAGATTTTAAGTCTCATTACTTGTAAAGACAAGTTTCTTTTGCAGTATGGGTAGAGACAAAAGCAAGAAAGAAATAACATATAGTCACTCCAAAGCCGCAGTGCTCTGAGAATAACAACCTCGGAAGAACGCAAGATACAGTTTCAAAGCAATAAATTGATACAGCGCGTAGCTTCAGACCACAGTCAGACCACAGTCAACGTGCGTGTACTCTGGCCCGGTGTAATATTGCTGTGAACTTCTCTAAAATACATATGCTATCTGGAGTGGTGTCTGGTGAGGGAGCGAGTTGGCGGTAGAGGGGGCGGGTTGGGTGTGGAGGGGGCGGTAAAAGCACAGGTGTGAGGGAGTGTCGGGAGGATCTGGAGAACCCACAGACACAAGATGGATGAGCTATCAGATCACTCCTCACCCTGCTTAACATAATGGCTGCAGTCCCTGACAGGGTGCTACGGGCTGTCACTATGAACTCTCCTCTTTCTCTCTCTTTTGTCTCCTTTCCTTCCCTTACTCTGTTTGTTTTCCTCCATAGCTTGCTTCCTTCCCTCCATTTTCCCCTCTGCCTTTCGTCCTCTGTACATTTATATGATACTTATTATTTCTTATCTTATTTTTTACGAATATCATTTTTGTCCTCTCTAAATTTCCAGTTTCAGTTTGATTGTGCTATATTATTGCGTTAGTATTGGAAAATACATAACATGTAAATGTCATACTGTGTAATACCCGACCGACTTAAGCCTGCACACCGATTTATTTTGCTTGTAATGCAACTTAAAATCTTATTTTTTTCTCTCAAGTAGAAATGAGATATTAGTTTTTTTTTACTAAGTTAGTTTTACTAAGTTTTTGTAAGTTACTGCTTGCTTGACAAGTGAAATTATTTTGCCCGGAATTGAGATGAGTCAAGCTGTTTCATGACATTGGCAATCCTGTTGTCTTATTTTGCAAAAAAGTAATTGAAATTGGGGTTTAAGTCTAAATAGAAGACTAAAATACATTGCCTTATTTTTTGGTCTTAGCAGCTGTCTGTTAAACATAAATAGAAAACACAAGTGAAAACAGCAACACTACTACAAAAAAAATAAATAAATAAATAAATAGATAGTAATAAATATATAGCAATGATAATAATTAATCCTTAGGCAGGCACACTAGCTGTCGAACAATGAACCCATTTGCACAGGACAGAAGTGTGGAGCCTGGAGAGTGGAGGTGAGAGGAGTGTGGTTCACTGGAGGGAGAGGCCTGGGTCTGGATCCGTATCCCTGATTAATCCTCGTTAAAACGCGTGGCCGCGTTCCGCTCGCCGATGCGGGATTCCCGGGCCGCTCCGGGAATGCCCGATGCCCTCAAAGCGCGTCCGCCACGGAAGTGATGAAATCGTTTCTTACTTTTCTGAATCACGGACGGGAGCGTTCTATTCAGCTCCAGCTGTTATACATTTGCAGGGCTGGGAGGGGATAGCATGCTGTTGATGAGGTCATTTTAATCTGTCTTAACTACCTCTTCGGTAGTTTACCATGCAGCTATTGGCTAAGAAATACAACTTTCTGGAGCAACAAAGTTAGCTAGCGGTAAAATGCCATGGTAATGCAAATAAACTTCCCGTACATTACATGCTCTCATCAAACTTTAAACTATACATATTTTAAACATGAATATAAATGAGCACACTCATTTTGTTGTTTTATGTCGAAACATCAAGGTCAGACCTGTTTTCTCATACGTACATTACCTTCCTGTGTCTTACTGTGATGCCATGATTTGAAATTTATCGGCACCATTTTGCAATCATCACAATGTGATTAGTAAGTTGCATTCAAGGGGCTTTGGCTGTACTTGTTGTGTGTGCACATACAGGGGACTCCAGAATTATTGGCACCCTTGATAAATATGCAGAAGAAATATTGTAAACAAATAAATAATAGTTGTTGACATAAGCTTTTTTTGTCCAATAAGATTATGGTGCGAAGAACAAATAACATCCAGTGAGCAGCAGTTCTACGGGCAAAAACGCGTTGTTAATGAGAGAGGTGAGAGGAGAAGGTTCAGACTGGTCAAAGCTGACAGGAAGGTAGCAGTAACACAAATAACCCCACAGCGGTATGCAGAAGAGCATCTCTGAACCCACAACACATGAAACCTTTATGTGGATAGGCCACAGCAGCAGAAGACATGGCCACTGATCGATTGACGCGTGTCAATCTTTCGGAAAGCTTCCTTCGGTCAGGTACCTCCGCAGGCGCGCTGAAAGCGCAGGCCCTCCTCTCTCCGAAGACCCACGTCTTCCAGGGGGCCAGGGAGCGGCTGGAGAATACAGATGTTTCCTCTTCCGCTGATTGCGATCGTGTCTCTGCTGGAGAAAAATGCTATCTGGACCCAACCTGCGGATTGATAATCCCCCCTTTTTTATTACAGAGCCCCGGCTTGCGAAAGGTAATCGGTTATTGTTGCCCCTATCTTGCCCCGCCGATGTGTCAGGTGCCGGCTCGGCCAGTACGCTCCGGTATCTGTATAAATGACTTTTTTTTGTATCCTTTTTTATTTCCCCTTTACTTTGATGCTGGGGAAAAAACATTCTAAATATACATCAGTTCATTCTGAGCATCTGAGTGTTTGAAGTGTTGCGAATGATCATTGGGCCAATGGAAATCCTTATTAGGTTAGATGTAATACTTTTTTTTTTTCTTTATTGCAATTAAACTTGGGCTGCCTCAGCACTGCTCCAGTGTTTTTACCTGCATTATTCATAAATAGCGCTGGAAAATGCCTTATAAACAGGAAGAACCGGAGAGAGCACGGCACTGGCTGTTAAAAACGTTCAGTTACATCATGTTGTGCGTAAAGTTTCTGTTGTGTGAGTAGGAACTGTTATGAACGCCTCGACCAACACCGGCCTGGTTCTGAAACTAATGCTGAGACCCTCTCCCTCAGGGTGAGAGAAATAACGTTACTGAGTTATGGTCACATTAACACAGGGCATTAACACAGGGGTCCTGGAGCTCTGCCCTGGTTTTCACTCCAATCCTAATAAAGTACATCTCACTCAACAGCTAGAGATTTAGATGAGCTGCTAATTAGTAGATTTGGATGTGCCAAATTAGGATTGAAATGAAAACCTACAGGATGGTAGATCTACAGGTTTGGGCAGCCTTGCATTAACATGTTTACATTTTAGTTAATGTACTTTCCTTGCAAAAAAAAATAAGTCAGACTTAACAAGTAGTTTAGTCTTATATTTAGACTTAAAATCTCATTTCTTTAATATGACTTTTTTGCTAGATAAGGCAAAAGTGTTGCCAATGAGGTGAGACAATTTTACTCATCGATGATTTTGCCA